>NC_044499.1:47500814-47680814 GCF_902362185.1 Chanos chanos | reverse complement strand
CTGGCTATGACTGTAGTCACAGGACTGAATCTGTAATAGAGGAACTGACTAATTTATTCAGCATAATAGATGTTGAAGCTCTGTTCTGTTGATTGCCTGGAAAATAACCTGTTACTCACTGGAAATCTACAAGAAGTATACATGTCTACACTGACTAACAAAAACCAGTTGTTTAGGTCGTAATGCTACAGGTCATATTAAAATGAAATCTTATTTTTTTATCCTTGATAATACACTGCTTTGATCTGTTGACCTGACAGGATATTTTCTATCTTTTTCTGCATGCTTTGGTTGATGCAAAATGGGAGTGACTTTAAGAGGTAGACTGACATTATCTTGGTTCAATATTCACCAAAGGTCTTACGCTGCAGGAGGCGAGAGAGCTGACCTGAGTCTATTATCAGCTCATACCCTTCTGCACAATCTCTCTCTACGCTTTTTTTTCTCCCTTTCTTTTCTTTCAACACGACCTGTTAACTGTCATAGTTAGTGATGATATTCTGCTTCCTCTGAGCTTGAAGGTCACACTTACCGCATGTAAAACACATTATACCATACGCCGTTTATGATATCATATCACGAGAGTTGGATGTTATTTTTCAGTAGGGTTTGTATTAATCAGTTCTTTCTATATTTATCTTTTACTCACATTCTGCCTCATGTTTTTATGAGCAATCATTTTGGCACGGTTCAAAACTCCGGGAACCAGTTCCTCATTTTTTGATTGACGTCGCTTGTTTATTGTTTGTCCCGTAAAGGCCCTGTTGTGTATTGTGTTTGAGGCTGTAGTGGGGACAGGCGGTCAGGTGTTAAAAGGGGCCCGGCGTCCTCTGAAACAGGACGCGTTATTATCACACCAGAGCGAGCGCTTAATGGCCCCGTAAAAATGACGCCACAGACGAGGCTTGTCGTTTTTACGCCGGCTGTCGAGTTGGCCTAGCTCCACGCCGTGGCACATGCCCAGTGTGTCCATCTGACATCATCGGTTCGCCGCGTAAGTGGTCTGTCAGGGGAGCGTCGGGGGGGCGACGTGGGCCATTTTAAAGAAAGACAGAGCGGGACGACAACGAAGACCGACCGCAGAAAAAGGGGGTGATTTGAGTTCTCAGACTTGGGTTTATTTGCAAAAGCACTTAAGCACACCCACCAAAAAAAAAAAGGAAAAAAAAAAGAGAATGCAAATATGCGTATATGCACATGCACGCACCCACGCGCATGCGAAGTCAAATCCTGTATCTTGATCTGCAGCTCCTCACCTGCTTATAGTTATGTCACACACTTTCATTTCACTTACATTTTCACACTGCTTTAGGCTTCCGTGAACACGATGTAATGAGTTTTACACCATTGTCTCAACTTACAGGCGGGTGTCACCACCTCTCTAAAAGCAAAGGAAACAATAAATGTTGAGAATCCCCCCCCCCCCCCCAACCACCAAATCCACATCAGTTATAACTGCTGTAGGTTCAAGTCTCCTACTGACGACATTGCTGTGTTCTCACACCGAGGCAAATGCATCCTCAGCCTGGAGACTTCCACCACTTCAGCTCTGAAATGTCTCAGAGATGGCTCAGCCGTATACGTGCTATATAAGCAGATGGATACCCTGCTGAAAGTCTCACGTACAAAAAAAAATTGGTAAAATAAAGGTCTCAACACAACTCCATAACTACACGTAAATATATCGCAATATGATTTATATACATGTCTGATAAACATCCTGTATAGGAAAGGGCAGTGCTATAATTACTTAGAAAAACTTTCTTCTTTGGAAGTTTCTAGAACTGAGGACTGAGTAAACACCTGTGGTGAGAGGACACGGACGCTAATGTACGACCCTCGAACATGTCTGTTCCTCCTGAATTGTCAACCTGCTTCGCTCACACGAGTAGCTGAGAAATTTGAAGATCACGCGTGACGTGACTGCTGCCTGAGTCTCTTCAGAACATCTTTTTTTTTTTTTTTTGCACATTAATACCCCGGGAAAGGCAAAGAACCATCTCTCCACGTCTGACAAAGCTGTGTCATAGTACAGCGGGTTATTGGTTGATTGCTTTCGCTCAAATTCTCCTTTCTTAAAAAAGAAAGAAAGAAAGAAAGAAAGAAAGAAAGAAAGGAAAAAAAAAACATTTCTTGGCTGTTTTGTATTTCTGATGGAGTGACGATAGAGCTTCCCTCATGCTTTTTTTATTGCAAGAGGCTGTTTTTTTTTTTTTGTGACCTTCTCAGCCAGAAGCAAATCTGTAAACAGACAAAATTCACAACTTGCTGTAGCAGCACAGCTAGGAGATCTGGGGGGACTGTATGAGTCAGAGGAGTTGTGTCTTTTTTTTTCTTTTTTTTTTGCTTTTCTGCCCCCCCCCCCACCCCCCCACCCCAGCCTTTCTTTTCTCTCAGTTCCTAGTAGGGCAGAGAATGCAAAATAAAAGAGAGAAAATAAGGGAAAAAAATTGTGTGTGGGATCTGATGATTTCATTTGCACAGGCAAATTAAGGCCTACTGGTTTATAAACGCCTGTGTTTTGGTATATTTATGTTCATCTGTGTAGAATGCATAATCATGAATCCCTAAGAGGCCTCACTAAAGGCCCTCAACTGACTGTCTGTAGAAATAACTGAAATAACCAAGCTGTTTATCAGCGTCCTCACAGGTTCAAAAGTTCTCAGTTCCACACACACACAAACACATACACACGCACAGGCTCACACTCACCGACACACAAGCACACGCACATGCACGCTCGCACGCACACGCACACACACGCATACACACACACACACACACACACTCACGCATGCGCGCGTGCACACACACACACACACACACACACACACACAAGAGTTCAGGTAGCCATGGAAGGTACTATACATGTTATGTAGCATAGCCGTAAAAAGTTAATTGTCTGTATGAACTTGCCGTCAGAAATGGCTTTGATAATATCCTTTCATAGCATGGCTGTTTGCCAAACATTAAAGTAACAAAAGGAAATTATACTCACATGCTGAATGTGTTTTAGACTGAAGCTTGCGAACACATGAGATGTATTTAAACACAATGACTGTTAAAACACTATAAAAACCGTCAATATGCTCATCAGTTTTGTAGCATAAACTGTCCTCCCCACAGCCACTCCAATGGCTTTTTAATCACTCTCCCTGTTCAAGCTCTGGAGCCTTCTGCCTACATGACTCCGTCAAACGGGCATTTCACTAAATCATTTAGAGTCGCCGGTGGGCTGATGGCAGGATCAAAGACTGAACTGGGCTGTGAACAAAGAGTGGCTAAAGATTACCCTCAAAACACGCAGTCACTCCCGTACACACACCCCCCACTAAGGAATATTCACCCCCCTGAAAAAACAACTCATCGAGATTAGAGATTCTAGAAGTCAGTAGAGCAGTGCGTCAGATTAAAATAGATGACTTTGGCATGGGGGCTATAAAAAAAGAAAAGAAAAGAAAAGAAAAGAAAAGAAAAGAAAGGAAACCTTCAGCACGTATCTGACAAACAACAAAGATGAGCACACCTTGGTTTCCACTCATTCTGAGGTGCTGTTACCCTGGCAACAACCTCCTAATATCCTACAGTAAGGTCCCTACCACTCTCTCTCTCTCTCTCTCTCTCTCTCTGTGCCTCCAGTCAAAAATGTATATTTGCTCAGTCAGGTTTGAGCGTTGCTTTCCTGGCCATACCCTTTCAACGCTCTAGCTTAGCCAGCTGACATAACACTAGTGTGACAGTAAAAGACTGACACACTGTAAAAGGAGAACATGCTACCATAAAGGTACCGTGGCTGTACATCGACTTTTTTAAAACCGGCTCTTACGTTTTTATCCCTGTCCCCACCCCCACCCCCCCCCAGTCTGCCAGCTAGGTAAAAGATCAGTTGTGACATTCTTTGATTCTCCAGGCCACGGTGTATTCCAACTCATTTGCATATTTTCAGAGGGGCGATGAAGTCATCAAATGTCAGATAAATGTCAAAATGCAATAAAATATTCAGCCTTTAAATCATTTATTTGATGGTGAATGAGGAGCTGATGCTTCACTGGCACTGGTCCTGCAGTGTAATAGCATTATTCATAATTCATTTACAATTGTTTTTCGCCAACCAACACATGAAAACTTCACATTTAGCAATAGCAACACTGATTAAAGAATCCGTATCATGTTAATGAAGACCATAGAGATTTTACATGGTTGTATTACTTACAGCATGTACAAACGGTTCACACAGAGAGCATGGGGTTAAAATACGTACTGAATATGCTTCAGATTCATTACCGCTGTTTGTTTATTCAGGCAACATGAAGCGGAGCACAGCGAACATGGAGCTGAGAGACCATTTTTCTGCAACTGTTCTCTTTCACGCGTAGCGAAGGGTTGAAGGACTTTTCATTGTGCCAAACCTTTTCAATAAAACATCTCTGAATGATTTGCAGGCTAAGTCAACCCATCAAGGCTCAGCAATCATATCATCTTAGTGTTTCTAAAGGAATCCCGCTACCCAGTGAGAATGTTCTAGAAGGCACATGTTTTTCAAAACTATGCCACTGAGGCTCTCGTATTTGCTTTAATCAATCTCCAGCTCCCCAAATCGTACTTCTGTGCAAATACGTGCTGTCTTGAAGAGACTTATTCCCTATATTTTGAATATGACAATTCGCTAGTCCGTTAAAAACAACAACCAAAAAAAATAAAAAACAAAAACAAAACAAAAACAAACCAAAGACCCTTTTTTTTTTGGTTATTAAAGCAAGACAAACCATAGATCTGAGCGTTACATTGTTGCCCACGACCGCCTGTGGCGTAATTTCCACGCTTGTTTTTGCTCACAGCAGGGTGACTACCTGAGGGGTAGAGCGGTTTCAGAACATTTTCCACCAAAGCGCCCAGCTGAGAGAACAACTGTGTCTTGTGTATTTTAGACTTTTATGGGCGTCGCCGCCGATGATAAGGAATATTCACGGTGATAACCGTCGGTAATGAGGGTCTCTTGTGGCGGCTGAGACTACTTTTGTACCAGCCTTCGCTTATACCTCACTTGAAACAGAAAATGATATCCTCAGATGTTGAATGGCGCACATAATCAAATGTACAATGCTAAACAAAGTAGCTAATGGTCTGTGACACGTCCTCACATGCACTCACATCACAGACATCTACTTTCAAGCAAAAATTATACACCAAACAAATGATTCACCTTTTCTGAATGATTAGAAATCTTATCCAGCAATCTATCCGCAAAACAGGTCATCCAACTCATTCATTGCATTTCGCCATTGCAAAGAAATAACATATTTCAGAAGCAAAATGCTCTAACACTAATACCACAATATAAAGATCTAGAAGACTAAAAGAAAGCTGCCATCAGCTGCTTTCTGCTGCCAGTCGTACCGCTGCCAAAGTCGACAATCTGTAATGTCACTAAATACACATGTCAAAAATGGCCCTCACTTAACGTGGAAAACAACTTGTCAACCTAAAGTAAGAAGAAGAATAAATTCGGTGATTTGACTTTGAAATTCGACAGCTTTGTTTTACACACACCCACTGTGGCAGTGCGATGTTCGGATGTCCTGAAGGTGTGTGGCGCAATCAGCAATGCTGGGACCTTCTTTCCTCTCCTCCCATTGTTCTATAGGACTTCTCACATCAAGCTGGCACTGCAGCGCTCTGTGAACAACCAAACCTCAAAACGATCACCTTACTAGGCATGGGCGAAAGAAAGAAAGAAAGAAAGAAAGAGAGAGAGAGAGAGAGAGAGAAAGACAGCCAGACAGACAGATAGACAGATTTACCTAAAGGTGATTACACAGGCAGCAGGATGCCAACCTTCTTTTTTTTCTTTTTCAAAAAGGTTGTAAATAATGTGCTAAATTAGCATTTTAATAAAAGCAACAAGAGACGTCTTGCCGGTTTGCAACAAGTGGAAATAATTTTCTGACTGCGGTTTAGACAGTGATGATGTCATTTCCTCCTGTTTTAATCTCTAAAAGGCATTATTAAAAGGCATGAGAAATGCATGTCAGAATGTGTGAATGTGTAATACATGTGTCCAAAAACATCTTTGTAAGTACCCCTGAATTTTCAAAGACATAAAATTTTAAAACAAGTAAAACATTTTTTTTTTTAACAATAAGGATTTCTCTCTTTTTTCTACCCTATTCTTTTAAAGCTCACTTTGCATAAATATTGTATGATTATTAGCCAGAACTTTACAGCAAGAAAAGAACATTTCAAAGGTTCAAGTGGTTTTTTTTTTCACCAGTGATGTTCAGTGATCTCACATTTTTAGAACCCAGGGTGCATTAGGCGTAGTTCACTAATACATGTATATTGATATTTCAGAAAGCGTTAAAGTGAACAAACCATTTCTTTTTATCAAAATCCATTAGCACAGTCAAAAATGTTTCAATGTTTTGACAGCAAAAACTGTTTTGACAGCAAGACGTAGCGACCGGCATTGTGTATGTTCCACATATCATTGCTGGGTTGTGTTTATGGCCTTTGCAATTTTGTAGTTTTTGCTGACTGGCGAAGCTTTTTAGTACGTCTAACCCTATGTGTTGCCATAGCGACAACTCACCGATACCATCTTGCAGGGCCAAGCTGGTGTTTCTCTTTAATATGCTGTAGAGTAATTACAGCTCTGGCCTGATCACTGACAGCTGTCTGGACTGATGAGAAAACGGTTCAGCTGAGAAAGCAGAATGAGGAGAAGCTTGGCACGTAGAGAGGCAGTAATTTAATGAAATACGACAGATGATTGTGTGAGGACCTCCTAAATGACAGGTAAGCTGATTTTAATGAAGTCTGATTGCAGGGTCCAGTGTCTCTTCCTCTCCTTGCTGGCGTTCTGGGATTCTGCTGGCCACTTGCTTTGTAATAGCTTCGTCGCTTGAGAGAAACTTACATTTGATGCAATTTTTGCCCTTACGCGAGATCATAAGACTGCTCCAGGCAACTTTACTTTTCTAAGATCCATGTCCTTGGAAGTTTCAGGCAAATCAAGAGTAGGGTCATAAGGGACCACGTTTCCCATAATGCAATGCATCAAAGATGGGTAAAATGGGTCAGAGTTCAATATTCCCCCCTATCCTGCTTTTGCAGGATGAAAGCAATTGCTTCAAAGAAGCGTATGTGAAAGGGGTTGGGCAGACTTCTGGAGGGAAAGAAGAAGTAGAAGAAGAAGACGAAGGGAAAAAAAAACCAACCTTTGTCGCTATGGCAACAAGCCCAAGATGATGACATTTCAAAACTGTGATGAAACATTTAACAAGGAATACCAACAAAATACAATTGCCTCGATAGCAGGCATCACACTTGCCACCAGAAGAGGGTTTGAACCCTTTCGGTTTGGCAAAAATGAAGTCAAGTGGAATGCAGAAGCAGAACATATCAGGTCTCACATTTTGGTTTAACAGTTTTTGAAAGCGCCCTGCTTTCATTAGAGTCTCACTCTGACGCTGGGGGAGGCGTGAGGCGCTGGAGGAGTAGATTTTCCGTCTTTGCCTTTTAAGAGACCTTGAGAAGACTGCAGTCACACTTTAACACACGAGCCTCCCTCCTGGGCTTTGTCTCAATCAAACAAAGCCCAATGTACTCCCTTGGAACAGCTCTGTGAATTACCATTCATCCTACAACCCCATGGCTTAGGACTAATACAAACCACCGAGCAGACAGTAGACAAAAAAGATTATTCACAAATATCCTGGCTTGACACAGCCGGACTCTCTTTTTCAATCAGTTGGGTAAAGAAAACCTGAGATAAGGGTTTAAGCTAATGGTCTACACTGAGTATGCTGTATGTTTCCACAAGAGAACCTAATCCTACCTTTAAGACAAGAGGTGCATTTGAGCGGTCTTGTTGACTTGGGATTATACATGAAAATTTCCCTCGTGAAATTTGGGGGACTTTTCACATTAAGGTTGTTAACATTCAAAAGTTGTTTCATGACAACCCCACAGGTCTTAATCTCAATACCTAAGAATGGAAAACAACACAAACAAATGGGCCAAAAAAACATGGCTGAATGAATGATGGAAGTGAAAGATGATGGATGAGTGAGAGAAAAGATAGATGATAGGTAGATGGAAGGAGAGGCAGGTAAAAAGAGAGAACACAAGATGAAGGACGGAAAACACGTTATGGAACCAGACTGACGCTACAACTTATAACCAAATGGGTCACTAACGACCAAGATCAACCACAAGACCTTTGCAGTCGACGGTTTAGTGCGCAGGTGCCTGTGGACCCGTTTAACCCTGTACTAAAGAGCAAGTCCATCTACAAGAAGCATTTCAGCGGCGGAAGTTTTCCTTCAGAGGGTTAATAAAGTCGAATCCAACCGCAGTGAACATATTTAAGAGATTAGAGGATGCTTATTCTGAGGCCGAGCTCTCACACAGGATTAACGGGAGATGTGAGTGAGACAAACTGGCATAACATCAAAGAGAAGACTGGGAGGTTTATGAAATAATTAATTCACATACTCCGACACACTTTCGTACATGACTTGAAAGTTTACTCATTGAAAATACTTTTGGTTACATTGCTGCACTGATGACGTATTAATTCTTTTGGGATAATAGAAGAACGTGTAGACCGTTTATTTATTTATTTATTTTACATATGTCTGATGACATAATTAATTAGGCTAACTGAGTTCAGACTGAGTGAATCGGCCTACATAATCACACAACTGGAATACGTAAAATTTCCATCAGTAAAATTAATATTAATCTCTCAGCACTGAGAAAAGCATATGTGGGATGTAAATCCAGGTGATGTTATCACTGGCTGCGTTACCTTCTTGGTATTTAAGATTTGGCAAGTGGAATTTTATTGTTAACAGTGTCCTTGTTGTATAACACATACAATTTCTCCTGCCCTTGTGAAGGAAAAACCAGAACTGAATTTAGTTCATTCTAACATTTTAATCAGATTTTTTCCCATACCATTTCAAAAAGAAAAAGTGTAGCATACTGACACTTTACTGTGAGAGTATCAAATACATGATTATGGTATATTTATTTGATATTTTTTATTTAGTCAACATTCTGCTATGGCTAACAGTGTGATTTGCAGAAATATGACACTTGTGTTGGGATTCATCCCTTTTGGAATTCCTCCTATCAAGCACTTGATCCCAGTCATTTGCATATACCTTGCCATGCACCCAAGATAAACACATATTGGGCAGCCGTGGTCTAAAGGTTAGAGAACCCGGCTTGTGACTGGAGGGTTGCTGGTGCGATTCCCAGGCCCAACATCCATGGCTGTGTGCCCTTGAGCAAGGCACTTAACCCTAATGCTCCCCGGGCTGCTCCTGCGTCTGTTGTGTGTTCGCTACTGGTGTGTTAGATGGGTTAAATGCAGAGGACAAACTCACTGTTCACAATGTGTGTGTGCAATCACAGAAACTTAACTAATAAACACCACAAGTGTTAAAAATTCAACCATTCCATTTGATTGGGGCTTCTTGAGGCTGCAGTAACAAAAGTTTTGTTCACAGATCGACCTGGGTTGGCGAGTACGATGGGGAACGATACGCGGCAGAATCACGTAACGCCAGAGCCTTGCGACGGATCCTGCCAGCGTATAACATTTGATTTAGTTATCAGATACACCTATTGTCTCTGACAGCTAAGCTCAAATGACAGGCACAATAACAGCAATGATTATCATCAGTCAGATTAAAATATAGATGAGGAGTGAGATAATATTTGTCTCTGAAGGACACCTTAGATTCCAAACGAAAAATAATCATCCACAAATGACACAGTCGAGAACGTTTAAATTTGACCTTCAACTTCGTTTATCATCAATTTCAGTTTTCAAATGTGGTTTGTATGTGGACTGTGTTTTGCGTTTATTGTATGCCAGGTATTTGTTGATGAAATGTGAATGACTTCCTAACCATACCATATTTGAATGCAGTTTGAAAACATGCTGTATTTGTGAAGCCTGATAGATTTGACAAATTGTGTTTTGATTGTTTGCTAATAGCATTCATTTGTTTGTTTGTTTGTTTGTTTTGTGAAACAGATTTTATCTCTTTGCCAGCTTTGGTTTGTATTTGCAAAATGAGTTTTGATTGTCAATGAATTACGGGTTATTTGGTAGGCATGCTGCATACGTCTGCAAAGTTTCAGCAATGATCGGCTTCCGTAGAGAGGAAAGTGACGCTATGTTGATATTGCATTACGCTGAGGCTAACTATGGCTGTAAGGGGTGGTTTTATGGTGGGAAACACAAACAGCGCATGTCGAGAGCTGCCTAACAACAGTGTGATACCCACAGGCAGTCTTTTGATTGATGTCCTGTCAGAAGATGGATTTTCTATATATGCAGGCAAAAAGGAGATACCTCGGCCCTCACAGAAGTCAGCGTTACTGTCACATTCTGTCTGATCTCAGACAGTAACCCTTATCCTACAGCTTATCAATGAGGAATCACATGTTCATATGTATACACACGCGTGTTTCTCTCCATAGCCGGGACTTTCCACTGACTTTCATTTTCCTGTAACTACAGACTGTAGATATAAATCTAACTTTAACCATAACCAAAAAATGTTCTGTACTTTTTGGTTTGATAACCATATCTTTTTCTTTTTTTTTTAATGGCTCTCTGAAGCAGGTCCCCACCAAGTCTTACATCAGTTTTATTCATTTATATTCTTGTAGGAATATTGGGTAGACGCTATGTCATGAGAGTCTAAATCTCAGTGTCTCTCTCTCTCACACACACACACACACACACACACACACAAACACACACACACACACACACACACACAACAGAAGCATTCAATAACTGAGGCAGTCGAGATATGAAAAGTAAATTAATCCTTTATTTTTCGATTAAGATCGGTGATCTATGTCACCCCAGTAACTGAAATACACATAACTGCCCAAATAAGGAAAACGCCAATATTAGCAGGGAGCAAGGCAGCCATAAACTGCCTGTAAAAGTCTCAGTAAACATTGGCACAGATTCTACGCGTATCTAAGAGTCTACTGGATGGTTGCGACACCACGCCTTCACAAGAAATTCCTACAGTTGATGTTTTGTCGATGACGGTATGAAAATGCTCAGGTGTGCTCATACACCTCACAGACATGTTCACCTGCGTTGAGATCCGCTGACTGAGACAGACACAGAACATGGTTTACACTGTTTCCATGTACGTCCGTCCATTCAGTGTCCACTCATGCTCCGTGGATGGAGACAGCGTTACCTAAGAAGAGCTTTGCTCTTCAGTTTAACCCCTTAAAGGGTTGACCAAAGCCAAATCATGCCTAGAAAACGCACCCTTCACCACAATGGGTGTCAGCGCCTGCCGAGCAGTTCTGTGCATGACGGAATGTTAACTGGTCATAATTAACTCACAAACCACAACTGTGTGAAAGCCCTCGTTTTTACAGTACTTTATATCAGCCTTTTATTCAAATGTCTTTATTTCGCAGTGACATCGACAGCAAAAAATGGATGAATGCCCTCAAACAGGACATATTCCCAAGATATCAAGGCCTCCCTTCTCCGACACGTAAGGTGGGCATGTACCCTGCTGTACACCAATCTTTTTTCTTTTTTTTTTTAACTTCAAAGGACAGCGCCCCCCCCCCCCTCCCCCCTCAGCTTTCTGATACACAGAGAGGAAATGAATCAGCATCTTCCTATGGGGGACACATTCCAATTGATGTTTTTTGTTACCCCGCTGAGGGATGTGTATGAAAGGGAACACAGAGGAGTCAGAGTGGGCAGTCTGCCAAGGGGCGTTCTAAAGACGTCTACATCATCCTCGGTAAAAATAAATAAATAAATAAATAAATAAATAAGACCGTTCTTGCGTTAATCAGTTGGCTGATCAATAAGAAACCAGGGTAGACGGTAGTCGTGTGTAGTCACACATAGCACATAACTACACTTTGGGTATAGAGATCCTAGCGTTTGTGCTTTTTACACGGTACACTTCTGAGAGAAGAAAAGACAGTTTATTTTTTTTTTCTAATTCTAGTGTCACATCCTTGATTTATGTACTTCGCTCCAAACACAGCTCTCCATCAGTGAATATGATCTAAAATAGCGCAGCTAAGGATGCCTGTGGGGTAAATAGGGAGTACCTTGATGAAATGTACAAAAACATCACACTGGAAGATGGAAGGTTCTCTACCCTGGTGTGTGTGTCATTGATTGAAATGGTCTTGCAACTGAAATTGCTCCCGAGAATAATTCTCTCTTCAGCGCTTTAAAAAAGAAAAGAAAAAAAAAAGGGACGTGGGCTCCCGAAGGGACATTACTGCTCAAGATGTTATTTTTGTTTCAGTCTCTAAGGCTCACAGTTAAAGTTTATGAGGGATTGAAAATGGATAATTAGCATTTAAATGATCTGATGCGTCTTCTTCTCCTTTTTTTTTTTTTTTAACTCTGCCGCTGCTGTCATCGTAACCTTCCCGTTCATGTTCTCTCATCTGATAGCATTTGTGTTTGCCTGGTTTTGAAAATGGAGACTCTGTGAGGCAGTTGGACTTCTGATGCGGCTAGAGGGCCACTGGGTTATCTGTATGGACTTGCGAGTGATGGTTTGCAGTAATGGGGGAATACTTTTGATAAGGGAAGAGAACGCTCAAACACTGGGTTCAAATCTGAGGTTAAAACCAATACCAAGAAACAGTAAAGACCCGATATTTCAACATTATCTCCGAAGCGCCAACAAATATTAGACACTGAGACGCTCAGAAATCAATTTCTTTCAAGCAAACGTTAACAAAAGAAAGTGGATTCATCTCAAGCATTGGCTGCCCATTTTGATGTGGTATTAAAAGCAGCATGGTACATTCTTCAAAACCTAAACGGAGGGACTCGAACGAGACTTGTACAGTCTCAGAACTTACCAGTTTCTTTATTTTAACATTTGGGAAACTCATTAGGAGGCCACAATTCATTTTAATAAAGGTTAATTAGGAATTTGCATTGGGAGTGCTTGAGAGCACTGATGTAGCAAAGACGCTAACAGTATAAAACGAAGATCTCCAATTAGACGCGAGCCGAGAATACGTGTACGACTGCTTTGAGCGAAAACAAAAGAAAAGGAACCGTCTAGACGTAAGGGCTCCGCTCTGGTCCAATTTCCCCTCATCTGTCTCCGTGCACATCCAGCCCAGCATCGCTGTCCTGATTAACTCTGTGTCCGAGTGATTGACTGCAGTCATTATTTGAAGGAACAGTTACCTCACACGGGTGTTCCAGATTTCCCTCAATCAGCAACTTCTTCACCACAATCAGCAAGCGGTTAACACCTGGAAGCCCCTAGTGAGGCAAGCATCCACCCAAACCAATTATTTCAGCTAATCTCTGCTTGTGAGTAATGAAGCAGACAGAACAGTCAGACGAACTCACTTGTGCTTCAAGCACAACACACCATCACCTGCATTCCGCACATACACTGAAACAGCGTGGCTTCCTCTTTCGGCATCTTTGCATCCACATCCTTTCTGTGCTCTTTAATTCTGAACATGTGTTGTTTCTTTAGTTCGTTTAACCTCAAACAAAGGCAGACACACAGCTGATTGACCTGGTTGAAAAGTGGCACAGTGCAAATCAATGAGACAAGACACAAGAGAGAAGAGACGCGAAACAACACAGTGACATGATATAAATGTATTAGTCTCATGTTCATTCAGAGCAAACAAAGCTGATCGCTCCTTTATTTCCCTCGAGTTAAGGAGGAGAGTAGAACACACCAGAGATAGCAATAAGAACTCCCTCTCCCCTCTTTTTCGAAGAGAAGAACTAAGACACACAGAGTGAGAGAGAGAGTGAAACATTATCTCTTTCTCTCTCTCTCTCTCTCTCTCTCTCTCTCTACATGTATATGCACAGGGAGAGAGAGAGAGAGAGAGTACACACACATACAAATACACACACATGTCCATCTATAAAATGATACAGGCAAAATGATCTGTTGATTTGTACATCACGACACAGAGGGAATGCTTCCCAGGTAATGAGAAATGGATGTAATGATAGCCTTGGCAAAGCCGCTGATGGTTTTGGGCGGTAGTTATCCAGTGGTCAGTAAAATAAACCAGCTTTGCTCATCATTGCTCATGAAATCTCTGGACCTGTCAAGACATTATTCCATTCAGGGAGTCAGCTGAATCGTTCAGCCAAACAGTTCACAAAAATGTCAGTGAAAAACCGTTTCTCTTCTTTAATGATGTGTGGCCTTTCTCTCCTTAATTCTCCAAACAGAGCTTTTCAGGTTGCCAGACAACCATGTCGTACCATATAAGGACATCCTTAATGTTGCTTTGCCAACACTGATGATGAAATTAAGCACAACCTCTGACTGCCAAAAAAAAAGTAAAAAAAAAAATTTTGAGAACAAAATAATCACTTGCTGATGCAACTGAAAATGGCCTTTTTTTTAAAAAACAAAACAAAAAAAAACATTTATTAATGAGAAAAATGAATAGTTCCAGTGCTAACTGATGACCGACTGATTTTCAAAGCTAAGCTCTTGTCCAGACAGATGGACAGGCATAGAAAATGAGCAGCATTTTATTAGCTCGAATCTGTTAGCCTGCGTCAAACAGTAACCTGCTCAGGGTCAAGTCAAGGTGTGTCAAGGTCAGAACAAACCAGGTGAGAGCAAAGGTATGGTTATATTAGGGATACAGCTGAGAGCAGTGGAGGACAGCGGGGGAATTGAAAGAGTAAAGATTCGACGAGAGCAGGGCAGAATGGTTGAGAGCACAGTTAGGGTGAGATGTGCGTACAGTAGCTAATGCTTGTTTTTCATGAACACTTGACTGCACATAGAGTAAAGGGAATAAGATGGCCGCCTGCCAAAACCTGCGGCGATACCTGCTTGGAAGCGCAAGACGTTGCATCTCCGAAGCCTTTTTTTTTTCTTTCTTCAAAGTCGGTTATTCAAAGCTCTGTGCGGTTCACAGTCTGAGCGAGCGAGACACACTGAAACAAACTACGCTTTAGTTTCTGAGTCAAATTGGGTAAGCTCTTCGCCCTTGGACTAGATATCAAAGTGTCATTTCATATAAGCCTGCCTGCAGAACCAAGGATTGATACATATTACATTACGTTACATCAATTATGTACATGTGTTCTTCCACACGTCATTCGGTCACATCACATATTAAATATAAAACATCTGGTTGAATACAGAGGTTATCCCGGGTGATGGTTAAGAAACACACTGAGGTATGCAAGCCTGTGATCCAGTCGTGGCGTCGAACTGTTTTCTGAGTGAGACATGGAAGCAACACGTCTGTATCGTAAAAGGACTTGAATTCAAAATATTGAGTTTGAATGTCGGCCAGATATGAGACCTTGATGTGGGGAAGAAAAAATACCTTGCACAAGCGGGGAGAGAGAGAGAGCAGGTAGAGGGACCCTGGGATAAGAGTGGAAGATTGATAGGAATCTTGTGGGCTGTTGTTCAAAAACCTGATTGCTAATCAAAGGCGTTACCCCTGGAACGGCGCTCACTTGACGCTCGCATGGGGACTTTTTTGATTCTTGTGATTATAGATGCTACGTGTTCTTGGCTCTCCTACACAGGCCGAGTGATTGTCTGAAGGCAGGCAGAGATTACCTCACACCCTGGATTCACAGCAGTTGTGAAGAGGTTGAAATGGCTTCTGTCCTCAGTGTGTTCAAAGCTCGTGTGCACATCCTGGGTCCAACTCTAATACATTTTTGCCCCCTGCTGTTGTCAGACGGTACTCTTACGTTGTATTAAAAAAAAAAAAAAAAATTAATCTGATTTCTCTTTTTTTTGGCATCATAAAACTGATCAGAAGAAACCTTTTGAATATGAATACATAAAGAAATTATAATATATAGACGTTTTGGCACTCATTATGAAACAGGGCCAGATATTATTTCTGCATATGTCTTTGGGCCTGTATTTAAAACCACTGGCTAAATATACTACATATTCCATACTAAGTTTTACATATTGCTAATGCCCACAAATTGCCCTCTTTTAGAGTGCGGGCTCGTTTTCCTCCTTCGTAAATACATCACTAAGATTACATGTTTGTCTGTTAGAACCTCTTTGCTAAAACACTGCACAGGGAAAAAAATCCAGTTTTCTAAAATACTATGATCATTTTATTAAACATTCCTGGTTTAAAATCCAAATCTGTGTAATAAATTCTGCCTGCATATGAAGTTTAAACATGAAAAGCAGATCAAACTCAATACTCCCGACTACTAAACTCAGCAAAAAGCTCCCCAACTTGTATAATTCTGTGACGGACTTGCCTTTGGTCTGTCACCAAAAAAAAAAACAAAAAAAAACAGAAAAATTATCATTCAAACGACAAAGAGCGGGCGCTGGCGTCTCCACTTTAATCAATGTGTCTGCGTTGGTCATTAGGATTCAAGGTGAGTATGCGTTTTAAATGCCAGCATGACCTTGGAGACGGGATAGAGAGCGACGCTGCGAAAGGAAAAAAAGAGAGAAGATAACGAAGCGGTCCACAGGCAAAGAGCGGAGCCCAGTTTCAACCCCGGCTCTGTCCGAGGGAGCCAGCTGGGCCTGCCTGGAAGTCAGTCAATCCAAGAGTGAAGTGATCTCTTTGTCTGAAAACACACGCGGCTTTTACGGAGAGGAATGACGAAACAAGAAACACTCCCTGCATCGCTTACAGGTTAAAACTTTTTTTTTTTTTAATTTTTTTTTTAATATGAACATATATACAGTACTGTGTTGGTAAGAGAATCAGTTAATCTGGCTAAATCTGCTGTCCTAACAGGCTGCAGGGCAGTGGATTGTGGGCAGTGTAGATGTCATTGAACTGGAGATAGTTCTGCAGGAGCGTGGGAATAGGCAGCTCCTGAACAAAGGCTGTTTTAGAGAATATACCGCTTCCTACTGCCTCTCTCACTGCCAACCTGCACAGGTGGCTCAGAGCAGGAACACACTCTGAAACAAAGAGAAGAAAACAAAGAAATGTCAACCATGCTGTGGCATGAAGGTCAGAAATTCAATCTGAACTGTCTTTTTTTCTTTTTCCTTTTTTTTCGGCACTGATAAAATTCATTTGATGGAAAAATGTACATGGTATCTTCATTTAACATGACTGAGCCCACACGTAGTAAACAAAGCTATACGACTCTGAGTGGACTGTCTGTTCACAGGTGTGTTTCCTGAAACTGACCAAAATGCTTTCGTGGGATCCATGTACCCTCTGCCTGGCGTCGGGACAGGATTTGGAGCGTGTTTGAGGGCAGAGTCTTCCAATTAATAAACTCCAGATAGAAATTAAGCACAACATCATCTGCGTCCTCAAGCCTGCAACCAATCAGGGCATCAGAATTAAATAACAAGAGCCAATGAAATGGAAAGACAAAATGCACAGGGCAACATTTTGACAGTAGCAAGACTTTGACAGTCGAGCCTTTACTGAGGCAATGCAGGGTTAATGCTAGTTAGATTTAATTATGATCACTGAGATATCAGCTCATCAGTTTGGATGAAAGTGTCAGAGGTCAGAGACCTGGCTTGGCAAACAGAGAGTTAAAGGTTTAGTTCCAGAGTATGATGAAGGGGGAAAAAAAACTTTGACTGTATCCTGACGATGTGCTGATTTTAAGCAAACAAGCTCTATGTCTGTATGCCCTTGGGGTAAGGCGCTTGACGTCAAGATAACCACAGATGTCATCTCAGGTTGAAAGTCAATCTGATATACAACAGTGAACTGAATGCACTGTATAAGTAAACCTGCTTACAAGTGTGCAACAAAAGCAGAACCGGGTACTTGATGGGAATCCAGGCAGTTATCGACGTTACACGGAAACCTAGCGCATGTACCTCAGCTCCTTACATTTTATGATGAAGAAACAGCATGGGGTCCACTCCTGCCTTAAGTAGCAAAGGGAGCCAGTAGGGGGCGCTATGCACTTCCTCCAGGGCTTTTTGGACCAGCTCTGCGAGTTTGTCCCCTTGAGGAAGCCCGGCGTATTCCAGAATCAGAGGGAGGTGCTCGGGTACGTGTCCCTGTAAGGCAAAGCCGTACATGCCTAAACTTACAGTGGCCCCCGCAGACAGCAGCATCTGAGCGATCTCACGGGTCTGGTGGCACTCGTTGTCCAAGCTGAGAGCACCCGGGACAGACAGACAGACAGACAGACAGAGAGAATAATAATAAGAGTTTAGTAAGATCTTTTATATAAGTAAAAAAAAAAAAAAAAACACAAAACATCCTCTCAAGATGCTCTCTCTCTGCAGTGACAACACATCAAATTCTGAAATTCATCTGGCGTTACCTTTAGGGAGTGGAGAGTCAAATTGCGACGTATCATATTTTTTTGTTTTCATGGCTTGGCTTAGAATTCATTTGAACTCATAACAAAAATCATTATTCCTCTTGAAAGTGAACAGAATGATGTGTCAATAGGAAGGAGGGAAAAAAAAAAAAAACCTAACTGAAGTGCACAACAGCCAGTCACGCTGACATAACAAAATGTATAAAAATGTTAAAGGGGGTTGAAGACTTTCCTACACATGCAAAAGCCTGGGGTAGCAGAATTTCTAAGAAAACGCTGAACAAGAATTTAAAAAAAAAAAAAAAAAGAAAGAAAGAAAGAAAGACACGTTTCTCAGTACTGTGTACCTCCAGGAGTTGCACCACAGTGCCATGTCCAAGGGGCACTCATAGCCAAACTGTTTACAGCTCTGAGCATCAGGGCTGTAGCCGGCCTTGAGAAGGGGTCGCAGGCTGTCTGCCTGTCCGCTGAGGACGGCCAGGTAGACGGGGCTAACCTTCCCCTCGCCGCGGTCGCACTCCCGGTTTGTCACGGGAATCAGCCTCTCCAGAATACTAGAGAGAAATCAAAAGGAGTGACAAATTCTTAGTGCGAAGGAAAGGTGACTCTTTCGCACCAGCCTGTCCGGACCAATAAACTGGCGTTAAAGCACGTTCGTTGAATCAGAGTTACTTGAAAAGTGCAGAGTCATGACATAGCAATGAATGGGACCCGTGTCCGGGCAGAGACGCTACCTGACTCGACAGAACTGAGCGGCAGCATGGATGGGAAGTTGCCACTGGGCCTCGTTGCAGTAGAGGTTTGGGTCTGCGTTATGTGCTAACAGAACTCCCACACACGCCAGGTGGCCCTCTTGAGCGGCAATGAGGAGTGGTGTGGCCAAATCTTTAGCCTGACAGTTCACATTAGCACCTGAGAAAGAGACACAGCTGCAGTTACGCATTTCCTCTTCATCTTACTCATGAGCCCTGACTTGAGGAGAACAAGTAAGTTGAACACTTCTACTCATTGTTATCAATAATACAGTACAGAGAACACACTGATGTTAAAATGATAACAACATGATACATTGATGTTGCACCAGTAGGAGGTAAGATTAGTCAAAAAGAAATATTACCCTCATCTGCAAGGATCTCTAAGCACTTATGATGTCCATACTGCGCAGCTACGAATAGTGGTGTGATTCCATAGTCATCAACAGCTTCTAAAGAACATTTGCTTGCCAGAAACCGGGCAATATCACAATGACCCTGAAAAAAAAAAAGAAACAAAAAAGACCCAAGCAGGGGTTAAAGGATCACAGATAATCACAAAGTAAAATGCAGAATTATTCACTGTTCAGTCACACAAGTCAGTGCAGCTTATCTTTTTTTTTTTTAAAGAATTAGGTCAAGTACACTATATTTGCTATTGCCTGAGATTTCTGATGCAAGCTGTACCTTGTACACTGCCTGATGGAGGCACGACCAGCCTGAGGGGGAATGAGTTCCATTGACCTCTGCTCCACTTCGAACCAATAGCTCCACCACCTCTCTGTGTCCTCCATCCACCGCTGTAGTTTAAAAATGAAAATAAAATAAAATAAATGACACAGGTAAAATGCAAAAAGAACAAGCTCAAGTTTCAAGTTCAAGTTTATTTAGAGCCCAATATCACTGTTTACAGTCCGAAAGCGCTTTATATTCCTACAACAAACAAAACAGGACAGCAGCCTCTGGCTTAATCCTCATAGTGGGCAAGGAAAAACTCCCTAAAAGCCCAGGTGTAACAGGAAAAAAAATGGAAGAAATCTTGAGAGGGAGCACAGAGACCCCCTTCATGGCCAGACATGGGTGCGACAGGTGCCGACCCAGTGGGCAACGCAATCATAATGTAAAAGAAAACACACTAGCAGACAAAATAAAGACAACAAATGCAGGACGAGGGGGGTGTAATGAAGTTCAAGTTTATATAATTTGTACCTGCAAACAGTGGACAGGACATGTCATTGGTCTCCCGGTTCATATCAGCGCCACCTTTAATGAGCCACTTAACAACACGGAGATGACCATTCTTTGCCGCAAGGTACAGAGGTGTTTCCGAATCGTGTGTAAAAGAATTGATGTAATCTTCGCAATTTTCTAACGAAACACAGTAGAAACTTGTTAACACATTAGGCGCAAACTGTGGGACTGTTTAATGAATAACAAGCAGAAATGCAAAATCAGCAAAGAGGAAGTTGCTTGATCTGGGCAAGTCGTACCGGCTGCACCGAGAAGAAGCCGAACACATTCTGCAGAACCGGCGTTGGCAGCTTCGTGCAGGGGGTTCCATCCTCGATTGTCTTTGACGTCCACACTGTAGCCTTTTTGGATAAGCCTCTGAACCTGTCTTATCTTACCCTCTCTAGCGGCTAGTCCGACAGCAGAGCAGGTGTCCTGGTAGCATTCTGTGAAGTCCATTCTGTGTAATCTCCCTTTACCCCAGACAATGTCTGCAACCAACAAGATAAGTCGGGAAACTGTCAAACCAGTAACGCTCCAAAAATACGTGCTACTAGTTAGCTGCTTAGGCTATGCTAACTGCACTAGCGACTGGGTCTTGCCAACTAGGTTAGCTACCAGGGGGGCATTCATAGTTAGCGCACCTAGCTTAGCTAATGTTATGCTGTTCTGTTATGCGTGGCAGACAACAAGCTGTTCTCCGAAACTCGAAAAACATGATTATCGTGCCATCACGCAAATATGTGTATATATCTGATGTTATATTCAGCATATATAACACGTCAATTAACACGTTTTACTCCTGAGAATCAAACTCTGCTCATTTTTGCAGCTAGATGGCTGGAAGTTTATGCTGTCACTTCCGGATAAATCGTTCTCTTATTGGTTTGTCTGTAGTTGTCATTTCTGAATTTAGTTTCTCATTGGTCACTCAGGGTTTCTTCAGAATCATATTCAAAGGTCTGTTGAAAACGATGTCACCATGAACTTGCAAATTAAGCTTTCGTGACGCGAAGTCGTTCTATACTTCTTGGCATTTTGTCGAAATTGAGGCGTTGAATGTCAGCTCAATATTAATATCACAGAGATTTTTTCTGGTTAATGTTAACGAATGTATCGCTAATGATTTAGCTAGCTGGCTAGCTTCATTCTCTGCTGTCAGAACCCGGTAGATTTAATTCGCATCAGAATCAGTTTTTTTTTGTTTATGAAATATGTGGGTTTTTGGATATGGTTCTCTAATTTGGAAGGTTGACTTTCCATACGAGGAGAAACGAGTCGGTTTCATCAAAGGATTCAGCCGTAGGTTTTGGCAAGGGAGCACTGATCACCGAGGGGTGCCCGGAAAGGTATGTTACATAACAACCACTGCAGTAGTTGTGTTTATAAGACACTAAATTGTTTGGGATACATTAAGAAATCTAAACATGCGATTCAGCTCTTGAAGGTCAGGTACCCCCCATCACTACTAATCACTAGTTTGAAATTAAAGCTGGTCTAATATCTCAGTGTAGGACACTCTCACTCTCTGCCTGTTAATGAAAATTTGTGTAAACATAGCTGTGATATTCTGTATTTTTCTCTTTTTATGTTTCTTTATCAGCCTGGACGAGTAGTGACATTAACTGAGGATCCTGAGGTAATGATTGCTATTAGTCCCTATGCTGCAAGTGCACATTGCATTCAGAACTACTAAAAAAAAAAGAATTCAGTGTTGATTTTCAACGTCATTGTCTATAGGGCTGCGTTTGGGGTGTTGCTTACAAACTGCCTTCCGGGAAAGAGCAGGAGGTCAAAGAATATCTGGACCATAGGGAGAAAGGTGGATACGGAGTGATGACTGTGACATTTTACCCTAAAGAAGAGCAAGAGCCAATGACAGACACATTGCTCTACATCGGATGCTGCGACAATCCAAACTACTTGGGTCCAGCCCCTCTGGAGATGATCGCTCAACAGATACTGAAGTCCGTCGGCCCAAGCGGTAGGAATACAGAGTACCTCTTTCAATTGGCGGACGCGCTCCGACTGCTGGTACCCGAGGAGTCGGACGAACACTTGTTTTCTTTAGAGCGCTTGGTCAAAGAGCTGCTTCAAAATGCCAACGAGTGATAGATATAGAACCCGTCAGACAAAACTGACCTCTCAGCTGCTCAGGGTTTTAGGAAAATGCGCAAAATATGCTGACCAGTAACGTCCTGAGAAGGCTTGCCTTCTCATAACACAATGCTAATTGTACGACTGATTGTTTGTCCACTTCATTGGTTATGCACCTTTATTAATCTGAAATCACCTTGGAATATGGTGAAAGAATTGTATCACCTTAACCATAAGACTCCACAACTGTTATGTTTTGATCACCATTACGTTTTACCTCAGTATTTATTAAAATAATCTTTTAGTACACCTATGATCCGATCCGTCATAATCCACTGTCCAGGTGACGGGCAGTTGCAGATAGAGAACGATGTACGTTACAGTGGGTGGACAGAGACTGATGCTACTCAGGATATTTTACAATTTTAATTCACTGTATGAATGAAACCTGTTGATTGTATTGGAGCATGAAGTGCCCATTCAAGCCATCTTTATGTCATGTCTTCGGTTCCTCTAATCCATTTTCTACACGGAAAACGTTTTACATTGTGACACGTCATACGCTTAAGTCTGTCCTACTGTGGTATCCAATAAAGGCAGTGATGTAATGGCATTTGGTGTAATGGGAGTCATGTATTTTTTATTTTTGTTTATATGACTATCTATTGGTTCTTTTTACTGCATTTAAGTGCCAGTAAACTGAAAAGCACTTTTACAGTATAAATAGACTTAACCTGAAAAGAACCTTTTGAGCAGCGGTGCATCGATCCAGCCTCAGAGGACCATAAACCCGCTGCTTTTTGCACCTCTTTAGAGAGGAAGATTTTCCCTGGGAAACTGGAGTGTGAATTCCTCAGCCAGACACCATGCATGTGAAACAGGGGAAATTTATCTTTCTAGGACTGGACAGCGGCCTCTCTGCTTCACATGGACAGACACAAATATGTAATCTTTGGTCGCAGTCGCCGCTGTGTGACTATCAATGCTACACAGGTACTAGAAGTAGGCTATCCCAGTTTGATCAGCAATGCCTAATAAACGAAGAGACCCAATATTCATTTGTTACAAACAAACCATTTATTGGCCTTTCCTGATTAAAACAAGCAAACCGTACATCTACAAAAATAGAGGAGCAATCAATCACTGCTGTTTTGGCACTAAGCTACACAGTGGTGCTGTTAACATTTTGTACAATCTGTAATGCAGAAGAGAACTGACTAGGATTCACTCAAACTGGGAGCTGATAGGACTGATCCTGATGCTCTTTAGGTTCATGTGTGTGTGTGCTTCTGAATGAAATCTTATTGTATGTTACAGAAAGACAGAGAGGTACCAGAGAGGGAAATCTGTCTGTGTCTGTGACTGTGTGTGTGTGTGTGTGTGTGTGTGTATGTGAGAGAGAGAGGTTCTTCGGTTACATGCCACATACAAAGTAACTAACCAACACAGCTAATACCTTGATGACTGGATCATGCACACACACACACACACACACACACATACACACCCAACCCTAACCACCCACACACAGGCATGCACATGCTTTCATATAGTTGCATGAATACACAGACAGACATGGATAAACATGACCTTTGATTCTCAACTCCAGTGCTGAAGGCCCCTTGTCCTGCATGCCTTTGTTTTAACTCTTCATTATCACAATTAATTGCCCTAATCAAGGACTTGATGATTAATTGATCAGTGGAATCAGGTGTGTCAGTCCTGAGTTAAAACAAAGACATGCAGGACAGGGGGCCCTCAGGACTGGAGTTGAGAATCACTTGAACTAGACAAACATACATGGACACACACACTTACACACATGACTGGCCTGATTGTTATTCGGTTTAATCCTGCAAAACTGTTTGCTTCTGAATCAATGTGTGAAAAGTTTATGCATAGATAAATGCATATGTACGGTAAATAAATACGTACATATATACGTATATAAACACACAAACACACATAAATAAACTGTGTTATGATGGCATGTGAACTGAGGGCTCTATGACACAACCCTGTCAGGAGCCCTGCAGGTCACTGACAAACTACCTGCTATTACACATGTATGACCACATTAGTAAAACGAGGTCGTCAGACCGGCCTTTTAGTGTGGTAATGCTGCTTTGCAGTGTAAGCAAGCTCTGCATGTCAGAGGCTCCCAATGTCATCCTTTAAGGCCACCTACAGAACGGACAACCCCGCTCACGTATTCATGGGCCGCATAACGAACAGATCTGATTGGCCATGTTCTCAAAGCGGCTACGTAGCCTTGGAAAGGAGAGGACAGCTTGTGATCGACGTAAAATTCTCACATAAATAATCATTCAACAGTTTGTCAGCACGGGCTAAGACACAAACAAAAGAGAAAAACTAAAAAATAAAAAGCGAGAAAGCAAAAAGAAAACCATATACACACACCGCCCACAAGCAAAGAGAAGACGTTGGACGTGCCTGGCGTTTTGGTAAATGAACAGGTCAAAGGTTACATTGCAATAGCACTATTGTGATAGGAGGAATAAACAGTGCGTTGTTAAGCTTAGGGTGTACGACATCTTTAAGTCTAAAATGGTCTCTAATGAGTCATATACTTAGGGCATAAAGCTGGCCTGTTTGAATGTCAGAGAATAACAGGCTTTCTCCGACTCTCACGACTTCAAAGAGACATTGGGAGCCCCTGTTCTTGATGAAGGGCAGAAGGCAGAGGGTGTGAGACAGTGAGAGGGAGACAGGTGGATCAGGGGTTTGAGCAAGAGGAGCATATCCACAGGCATTCTGGTCTTCCTCCTCTCATTCATCATTTACATACGTACAGAATAAAGAAGCAAAAAAAAACAAAACAAAAAAACCAAAACAAAAACCAAAAATCTATCTGTACAGTAATTATACAGGTTGCAGGCTGTTCAACCCCTGCGCTGGTAATCCTTAAATATTAAGCATAGTAGAAATGCAAACATGGACTAAATACATACATACATACAGTACAGTACGTACAAAGCCTGAAATTAAACATCCCCGATTCCACTACATGCTTTCGTCTCTCCTCTCTCTCTCTCTCTCCTCCACTCATCCTCTCCCTTCATCCTCTCTTTCTTCTGCTTCAAGTCATTGATGTTCTGTTTTCTTCCTTTCTTTCTTTTTTTCTTCCGGGGCCCTGAATCGATGCCGCTGTCCGAGCAGAACAGAGCCAATGGGGGGAAAAAGAGCAGCTTTTGTCTTCTCTTCTCCCTTCCTCTGATATGCATAATATGTGTATTGATTGTTTGTGTGTGAAATGGTATAAGAGGAAAAAAAGGGACTAAGTAAAAGTTGCAGTAGTAGAGAACTATGCCTGAGAACCTGAGGAGAGAGAAAACATAAAAATGAAATGATCACACTATCAGTAATCTGACAGAGGAAGCAATGTATTACAGCTATGTGTTACAGGCATGACATGAAAACACACTTATGATTGATACATGGTTACAACTATCTAAGACACTTTGTCTAGCAACTACTGCCTAGAAAAATGACAGGAGAGCACAGACTAAGAGCTTTTGAACATTTTGTATGAGAATGGATGCACTGAGTACCTGTCTCAGCACAGCATGTACTACATATTTATGTGAATGTATGAGTATCTGTCCAGGGACACTACGTATGTATATGAATGTATGAGTACCCATCTAGGCATAGTGCATATGTATGTGAATATGTGAGTAAGTGTCTAGGCACAGTTATATATGTAAGTGAATGTTTGAGTACACATCTAGGCACATAACGTGTGTATGTGAATGTATGAGTACCTGTCTAGGCATAGTAACATGGTGACACCAGGAGATCAGTGAGCACCAGTAGCTGGTCATCTGTAAACTGCTGTTTGTGTTCCAGCCAGTTGTCATGGTGTGTCCTCCGGAAGTTAGAGAGAGTTTTCTTCACAGTCATCTATCGCATGGCAAAGGACAGAGGTTTAAGCATTACAATAGGAGGAAATAAAGATAAATATATCTTTTTTGGGTGGGGGGGGGTGTGGGGGTGTACCTCTATAGGCTGTGTGTCATTGAGGTGGGCGCTCAGGTCCATGAGAAGCTGGGGCATCCAGGTGGGGACATCATAAGGACTGGACAGGATACACGCACTAAGTCCCAGCACTCCAGCATGACGACGCACCAGATCTGACCACACACACAGGTCAGACAGACAGAGAGTGAGCAAAGACTATCATCTTTTGTCATCATCATTTCTGTACACGACGCATGTTCAACAATTCAGCATACTCGCCTCCAGAACCATACTCGCCTCCAGAACACATGTTATGTTGGTACAGATGTATGGTCTTATTCTAGTGTATTTTATATGCATATGCATTGTGTTATATCTGCTCTCTCAGATGTCATCCCGACCATCACCAAATCAAGCATTTGAAGCTTTTTGAAAATAAAAGAAGTGTGAGGCATGTGTTTGAGCGCAGCTGCGTCGTACCGACAGAGGGGATGGTGTCCACTATGGAGCCCCTGTCTCTCTTTCTCTTCTTGGGCAGTCTGGTCTTGCAGAGAGCCTCAAAGTGTGTCTGCATGGAAGCATCCATGGCCAGGAAATTACACTGCAGAAAACCACTGAGAGTGGTGGCAGCCATCTCCCTCACCTGACAGAGAGTGAGAGAGAGCGTTACAAAGAAACGGAGACGGGGAGAGAGAGAGAGGGACCAGAGAACGCGGCGGTCAGCAGAGCAGAGAGGGTCGAGCACGTGTGTGGAAGGAGAAATCGGAAGCTGCCCTCCGGGTCTGAGGGTTCTCACCTCAAGCTGTTCATCCTCCAGGAGTCTGATGACCAAGGCCCGCACGTCTCTGACCGCCTGCTCGCTGCTCAGCATGGTGAAGAGGTTGTAGAAGACCATTATCTGCAGGTAGGTCAGCACGGAAAACCGAGCGTGCCACGAACTGCTCCCTGCAATCTGCAAACAAACCAGACTGTTAACATATGCAGAGAAGTACTCTGACATAGTGTTGGTGAATAAAAACTAAGTGTTGTTTAAAAAACAACAATAACAACAACAGCAACAACAACAAAAAAAAACCCCAACCAAACACGAACACAAAAAACAGAAATAGAGCAGGCCAGAGCTGCAAAGCCTTCATAATAAACTGTTAGTTTTCAACACCATTCAAACTGAACTATCAACCACCCATTCTGCTGTGCCATCATTAACAGCATGGAGTCCACTATATAACGGGGACAACTGTGAAAACAACAACTGCCGACTCCCTCTTGCTATTCCTGTTCCACTTCCACCAGACACAGTGTTCCTCAATCCATTAGGACTGGATTGAGAAATAAGGTCTTAGCACAGCTAAGCTACGTTTTATCACAGCTATTATCTTTTATGACTCAGCTAATGTTGGCTATTATGCAAGGTGAGCGTAAGCTAAAATGTTACACAACGCTGGAGAACTCAAGTCCACGTTGAGCTTTGTTCAGGTCTGCAGGTCAAATCTTTGAGAAGCCCGTCTATCTGCTCTGGCAGCAGTCTCACCTCCTTCAGCACCTGCAGTACCAGAGGAATCTGCTCTGGGTACAGCAGTCCCTGAGACATGAGTGACAGACAGGTCTTCGCGTCTCTCTTCAGCTCATCATAACTGTCATCGTTCTCCACAGGAGCAATCTGCAGACAGACGGAGACAGGGCAGCCAGTCACACAAGTAACAGAGAGAGAGAGACAGCGAGAGAAAGAGCAGAGAGAGAGAGAGAGAGAGAGAGAGAGAGAGAGACACAGAGAGTGTGAGGGTGTCACCTTGAAGAGTAGAGGTAGCAGCTGCAGCTGCTGTGATACTGGTGTGGAGAAGGAACGTCCAGCACTGGCCATCAGCCACTTCAGCACTAAAAACAAACAATGAAACAAACAAGCAAATAAACAACCTGTCACCTGTCATATATGAATATAATCTCTCTCTCTCCCGCCCTGTCAAACACACACACACACACACACACACACACACACGTACGTACACACACACACGTACGTACACACACACACGTACGTACACACACACACGTACGTACACACACACACACACACACACACACACCAGTTTTGAGCAGTTTGATGGCCTGGGTTCTCTCATCTTGCTCTCCCACTCCGTTCTCCTCCACCACGTGGTTCTGGATCTCCTCTTCTCCCTCCAGTAAGGGCTTGAGCCTGCACATGACTCTCTGGGTGAACTCAGAGATGTGAGGGGATTTGGTGGGTAAGGTATGTGGCAGCATGACATCAATCATGAAGATGTACGTCAGCACGCTGCAGGAGAGAACACACACAGACAGACACAGACAGAAAAGAGAGGGCTGAGACACCTATTGGTTTTCTCTTGAACTCCTGAATCTAACCCAGCCAAGCATTTGTGTTTGTCTTCGTCTGAGAACTGCTGTCAAAAGATAAAAGGCTACCCTGAAATCTTATCAGGTTCATATTCCTCCAAGTATAAAAGAACAACCGTTTTTGTTTAAATGACTCATTTTATGATTTAAGTTGCTGAACAAGCCTACGACATAAGTTTTCATCTGTTTGCATCTGACATTTGATGATGTTCCTCAGAATGGTCTCATTTTATACTCCAGTATAACCAAATGTCTGATGCTTGCCTCACCTGCCGATTCGCTCACGCACATTCTTGTAGACCTGAGTGAGTTTGGGCTCCAAGTAACACAGCAGTCTGTGTAAGAGTTCTGGAACTCTCCACTCCTGCTGAGCCAAGCCTCCCTGTAATACATACAGATGACTAGAACAGACAGAGACAGACAGACAGACAGACAGAGAGTCAGACAAGGAGAGAGTCAGGCAAAGGGAGAGTAAACAAGAGCGCTAACCAAGATGAAAGACAGACACAGTTGAAAAGTTGAAAAAGTTAAACTCTGTACACAAATATATTTATTTCTGTGTTTGACTCATTTCAAAGTCTTCTCTCCTACGCCACCATTTGTTTTGTTTTTTTCCCTTTGTTTTGTTTTTCTTCCACAAAGACTCCAAACTGCTGATAAACCTGTACATAGACACACTCAATCATTCTCTCTCAACTCACCAGGCATCTACAAAGGATCCTCCCTCCCCACTAAGTGGACATTCCATTAGCATCTCCAAAAGACGGTGGAGTTTACGAGGATCTCTGCTTTCCTGTGAGATCCAGATAACAGTCAGTCAGACACACACACACTGACAAAAAGAAAGCAAAAAAAAAAAAAAAAAAGAAAAAACATGCCCGTACAGATATAAAGACCAAAATACACAGATAAGAGTAGCACAACATGAATTCGACTCAGAGACAGGACCTGGCCCATAAAGGAGAGGTTTTATGGGAATGAAAGAGACAAGAGGAGAGAGAGAGAGCACAGATGGAGTGAATACTCACGCAGGCAGTCGCGACACACGTGCCCCAGTCTGTGTAGGTCTCCACGGTGATCTTAGATAAAGCTGTGCGCATTAGAGGAATCAGGAAGTCCCAAAGAGCCTCCACCTGGCAAACACAAGGAGTGAGCGTGTATGAATGACAGAGAGCAAAAGAGCTAGTGCATGGGAGAGATAGCGAGAGAGAGAGGGCGAGCTCTGAGTTTCTTTAACCATCCTGGCTGCTATCGCTTCACCAGTGCAGTCCAGACCGAAGTCTCTATAATCTCTCATCTCAGTTTAAATCTTCACTTTGGTTTAATACCGGCTGATGGTACGTTGAATACACAAATAATGTAAAAACACTGACCTTGCTGTAGCCCCAGTGTTTGCTGCCCCTGACCAGCCCGGCGATGATCTCGGCCACACAGCGCTGTGTGCTCTCATGAGAGTCGTTGGCCAGGCGCTCCATGTGTGGCCGCAGCACAGGCAGGAAGGCATCGGTGTAGTTACGGAACAGGCCCTGCAGGGGGAGCCAACAAATTTAAATTAACTCCGTACACAGCGACAGATAAGACGGACTCCACAGTATGAGAAGATGGTTTCAGTTGAACAGATAAGTGAAATGAATTTGTTCTCTGTGGAAGCGGTTGATGCGAGTAAAAATGCCAGTTAGTAATCTCATAATGAACTGATGGGAAGACTGGCCAGTGGAGTCTGTTTTCGTGTTAATGTTTTACCTTAAAGAGGCAGAATCTGCGAGGGTTGAACTTGTCTTTACCCTTTCGGTCCTCCAGCGCCAAAAACTCGATGAGCTGAGCGATGAAGCCGGGGTCAGAGAAATGGTCGTAGATAATGCGCTCTCTCTGTGGGCAGAAAATTCACCTGTCAAACTATTACACAGGCTATGAGAGTGAATCAGTGTGATGACTGTGTAGTGGTGTGAAAATATGTGTGTGTGCGAGTAAGAATAAATGTAAATTTGTGCGTGTGTGTGTGTGTGTGTACCTCATTCATGTCTTCTGGGGTGAGGTCATTTGGCTGCTCTGCAGTAGGTGCATACAACATCAGTTTCCTATAGAAAAAGACACAAGTTCCACAGTTCAATATGAAACAGAGTTGGAGGTGGCAATAACAACCAGAATAAAAAGTACTAGGATGAGAAATGTAAAAAGGTTCAATGAGATACTGGAGGCTGCGGGTACTGACTTTGGCCAGGTGTAGTAGCCCCAGTGGGTTTTTTCCACAAAGTGGAAGTTTTCCCAGTCCTGCTGGGAGCGAGGCAGTTTGTTAGTGTCGTACTGGAGCCATTCATTCCCAGGTCTGTCTCCTGCGATGAGGCCCTCTGGTTCTGTCACCCCACCTACAACAAAACATGCTCAAACTCTTAGTTTCTGTCTTCATTGGATAACACACCATCCACGAGATTAGTTAGGAGTGCTTTTTAAACAAAAAATGCAAATGTGGAACAGGATACAGGTAGAGCTTTTGCCTCTCCTGACTGTATATATAGAATATAAATGTATAGTCTACTCAAGTTCAAGTATACATATAGCTTACTATACATTCAATAGAATGCAAATATTTAGGTTGACTGAGGAGCAAATATGTTTACTCACTGATCTCACTAGGACAGACAGCCACTTTCTTCCGTGGTCTCTTCAGCTGTTTCAAAATGCCTCCAACGGAAGAGATTGCCATCTGGTGGTCACAGGGGAGAAAGACATTATTACAGAACACATTTGAGTCCCGATATCTGCACTACTTCAAGTGCAGACCAATTTAATGTGCACGACTAAAACAGTGTTTCCCAGTCATGCTCCCAGAGGCCCACAGCTGTGCACATACTAGGTCTTTGTCTGCCTCAGCTGAGTGAGGGTCGAGATATTAGCCAACGTGTTGAATCAGGTGTGTATGAGCAGCGAGAGATCTAAAACATGCAGTGTTGGACAGTTTCACAAATTTATCCACATACCTCTGACAACCTGTGATATTATAATTGGAGTATGTATGACCAGGTTTGCGCAGACACACACACACACACCTTTCGTACGATGAGAGCGTCATGGTTGAGGCTCTGGACAAAAAAGAGGACAGCAGGAGCAGGAAGTGGATGGTCGTCTCTCAGTAGTAAAGACAGGAAACCGATGGCCATATGCTCAAACTTCCACGGCCTGAAACATAAGCTTAAATCAGTCTTGCATTCATATGTGTGTACACACACACACAAACAATTATAAATTATCAAAACGATGGTACTTACAGGTCCCGATCATCCAGGCACTCCAAGAGATCGCTAACCAGCCTCTCATATTTCCTGCAGTAAACACACAAAGGTCAACTCATTCACAATGCAAACAGAGCTTTAGTACAGACTGACTCTGTGTGTGTGTGTGTGTGTGTGTGCGTGTGAGTAAACGGCACACTCACTGTACTGAGTCAAGGTTTTTGGCTTGCTGCAGAGCAATTCCTTGCTCTATCTCCTGATCTGTCGGCGTGCCTGGGTTGGGAACAGGGGCCTTGGACTCAGTGATCCTCCCCGCCAGCAAAACTGTGCTGTCTGGCACCTGGACCAAAAGTCATAATCAGAAAAATGTTGTGTCAAAACTAGGCGATATGGCCTATAAATAATAACGTGATATTTTAGGTTATATCGCGATACATGATTCATATCTCGATATTTTGAAACCTCCTCTAAAGCACTTCATAAATGCCTGATTTAACCCTTTGGTGCATACAATCACACTAGCATGATGATTCTAGAAGTGCCTGCAACATACATCTGCATTAAAGCATTCTTGTTTATATTCATTAGTGGTTTCAATTGGAACAATTTTAAACTTGCATGCAAAAAGGAAGAAATCACAACAAAGTTACATTTAACAAAATAGTATGTATGCAACATCTTCTTTGCGATACCCAAACCACTGCCAGACGATGGATCCAGTGCTGTTTCTTTTCAGAACCAATTTGTCCGCCTCCCATCCTCTATTACCGTTTCCAAACTCAACACATATAAACTCACTTTGGCGCTTCACCTCTCTCACTCTCTCCAGGCTCTTTCCCTGTTCCCTCCAGATACAAAAACACACATCTCACCTTTATATGTCACACACACACACTCGCCCAGGTGAGCGGTCTGGATGGGCGGGCGAGTGTGTGTGACGTATGTATGTGAGTTTTTTTCTATTTGTCTCTATGGTAGGGAGAGCGCCATAGGAGAGAGCGAGAGAAGTGAAACGCCAAAGCGAGTCTCATGCCAGCGGCTTAAGAAAAATGACTTGACAATTTGTACTCGATGCTCGCGATATACTCATTTACTACATGGCACACGGAAAAAGCCACGATACATCGAGTATATTCAAGATATCGCCCACCCCTAGTCAAAACCAAAGCAGTTTGGGCATAGATATTCAGTCTAAAAATCAATCAACTGAAGCCCTGGGAGGAATTTGTGACTTCCCTTTCTTTCTTGTTAATGAGTTTAAAGCGAAGTGTGTTTTAAACTAACATAATAAATTGAATAAGCCTGTGTCTCTTACAGCGAAGTCGATGCCAATGGTCTCGTACTGGCGGTGAACCTTGTCGGCGAGGTCATCGAAGAGTCTGACAATCGAGGGTTTCTCCAGGGACATGGCCACGCTGAGACCAGAGCGGACCATGGCCGGCCACGTCAGAGCAATACAGTCCCAGTCGTGAAGGTTACCCAAGCACACCCCGCTATGGTTCCCCAGCAGACAGTACAGCGCCCCCTAGAGTGGAGGACGGAATAGGTACAAATGATTTTTGTTCATCAACAAATCATTTTTCCGTCAGTTTGTGAGAAGTAAGAGTGGTCTTTGGCACTGACATTTACTCAGAACATGCACCAGTTCCTTCAATACCACAGACAAAGTTTTGATTACAGTGAATTAGGTGGGTGATCCCCTGGGAGCCTGCTATTTAAAGCAGCATGGTGACTCTGCATTATGTACATTATGTAACATTATGTACCTTAAACTGCTGCTGAGTGACATCAGTGCGGTTGGGGTCCAAAAGTTGCAGGACTTGTGGGGTGATGTCTCGGCAGCAGAAGTTATATGCTCCCAGCGCTGTGAAAAAAACACTCTGGGCTTTGCTGCGGACCTGGAATTAAAAAAAGAAAAAAAAACAAAAACAAGGGTAAATGTCTCTATACAGAAAAGATAAAACCTGTCAGACACTAACAACAAACCTTGGCTGTTGCATATCTCACGTGTTGTGGGGCATATATTTTTGCTCCCATGCTTGATTTGTCTTTGATTCGTACTACAGTGTGTACTCAGTACGGTTTATTGAGCAGTGACTATCATATAGTTAACGGTGAGAAGGTAAAGGGTTGAAGAATGGATGAATGTATTGATTGCATGTGGCTGGATAGGGGGATACTGACAGAGAAGCACTAATTGCATGCATGGGGAAAGTCAAGTGTGTGTGGTGATTAGAGGCCAATCCAAGCTCACCTGGCTGTATGTGCTGGTGGAAAGTCGTAAGAGGTCTTTCAGCAGGTCCTGGTGTATGGTTTTATACTCACAGCCTTCCACCAACAGCTTACGCATCTACCAGTGAAAAATAAATAAAACAGATCAGACACATCGGTAACGGAAAAGCACGCGTCTCCAGCTGTAGCTAGCGGAGAAGATCAGCTCGTTATCGTACCTCGTGCTGGAGGAGCACTCTGTCGATGAGCAGAGCTCGAATGTGCTGCTTTTTCCCATGAAGCTGAGGGGAGACAGAGAAAAAGATTGTCTGTAACAACGCAAACCATCTCTCTTGACAGCAGCTAACTGTCAACGTGACGCCCAAATACCAGACACCAAAACGTACATAAGACTAGAGACTAAACACAATCCAAACTAAAGACTCAAAGAGAAACAGACTGGATGTAATCTCTGTGAGGTAAGGGACGAGTTCCAGTGGTCTGAATGTGACTCTCTCTGCGTAGATGACTAACGCTTTCATTCACTCACTCTGTTTTCCATGGACTTCTTCACCAGAGTGAAGCTCTTCCAGCGAGAGTCAAACTCATGCTTGTGGGAACCTTTAAAATGCATCAGGTCACTGATGATCTGAAGGAGATAAAAAGAAAGAGAGAAAAAGAGAGAGAGAGAGAGAGAGAGAGAGAGAGAGAGAGGGACTTAGAGGGAAAGCTTAGTTCTGCCTCCACACCAACGGCATTAAATTAACTTTATAGAATTATTATAGAATTATTAAATATAAAACTGTTGTGAAGTTGAGGGCAAAAGCCATGTTACACAAGTCACATTGCTGACAACCTGTTTCACTCACTTTAATGATGGCAAAGAGGGACTTGGTGTCATCCTCTGAATGTTCCAGAATATGATCTGAAGAGAACATCAAAACAGACTGGTGAGTTAACAACAGGGGGATCCAGCTGAGGATTGTGTGAGAGGACAAGTCTGTGAGAGCGAAGGTCTGTGTTTGTGTTTGTGTGTGTGTGTGTAAGTAAGGCAGGCACTCACGTAGCAGCTGTCTCATGACTTTGCAGATGGCCTCTCTGTAGTTCTCTCTGGACTCATCTGTGGAACATTAGTATTATCAGATCCGGCCAGACAAAGACCTCAGACATTAACACAAAGATCAGAAATAGATTCAGGGTTTTTTTTCTTGGCTCAGTGGTGGTTTCGCTTAACACAATAACCTCACAGAGGAGTTGACAGATCACATTGTTTCAGGGAAACACTACAAATCCCACTGATTTAGATTTTAAATCCCACACACAGGAATAGCAATGCAGGACAACAGACTGCATCTTACCATAGTTCACCCCTATGAACAGCTTAGTCTCCTCCAGACTCACCAAGCTGGGAACTCTGATTAAAAGACAAAGGCACAACATGAGTGGTCACGTTTATCACAGCACACAAACAACAGTATCACAAGTAGAGGAGTGTTAGGCCTTTTTTTTTTTTTTTTTTGACAACAGTAAGATTACTCCCACTCACAGGCCTGTGACTGGAGGGCCGTCCAGTGGGGGCAGCATGCTCCCAGCTCCCAGAAGGCAATGCTGCACTATGGACAAGCTCTGGAGAACGTCATCCCTGTGGAAGAGACATGCATGGGGAGAAGATCAGGGCAGGTCAGTGATCACAATCTCAAACACATTTAATTAGAATTCCCCAGATAACTAAGAGCGCTCGACATTCAGAAAAGGACATTCATGAATGAGTGTCTGTAGATGCAGTCTAAGACCGGATGACTCTGCTTTCTGTCTCAATTTGTCCTCACACCTTGTAGTTTTTCACTAATAAGTCCAGTCTAAAACCAGTACAGTGCATTCCCATAGACCGCATTTAACAGTGCTACATAACTACATAATCATCCGTTTTCCTTTGACTGTGTGACTTTTTGGAATGTTCCCCATGACATGAAGTGGTCCTGTGATCTTTGAGTCGCGACCTCTGACCTGCTCATGTCCTGCTCTCCCTGGGCGTATCTCTGGAGACGCTGAAGCTCAGGTTGCAGAAGCAGGTCCAGCACATAGAAGACAAATTCTGTCTCCTCTGCACTGGGCACATGCCAACGGATCTGCAGGTCCCACAAATCACCCGGACGACCCCAGTCCTACAGACAGAGAGAGAGAGAGAGAGACAGAGAGAGAGAGAGAGAGAGAGAGAGACAGAGAGAGAGAGAGAGAGACAGAGAGAGAGACAGAGAGAGAGAGAGGGAGAGAGAGAGAGAGACAGAGAGAGAGAGAGAGAGACAGAGAGAGAGAGGGAGAGAGAGAGAGAGAGAGAGAGAGAGAGAGACAGAGAGAGAGAGAGACAGAGAGAGAGAGAGAGAGAGAGAGAGACAGAGAGAGAGAGGGAGAGAGAGAGAGAGAGAGAGAGAGAGAGAGAGAGACAGAGAGAGAGAGAGAGAGACAGAGAGAGAGAGGGAGAGAGAGAGAGAGAGAGAGAGAGAGAGAGAGAGAGACAGAGAGAGAGAGAGAGAGACAGAGAGACAGAGAGAGAGAGAGAGACAGAGAGAGAGAGACAGAGAGACAGAGAGACAGAGAGAGAGAGAGAGAGAGAGAGGAGTCAGCAAAAAAACCCAAAAAAGAGGAAAGAAAAAAGCCTGACTTTTTCCTTCAAAAAAAGAACCCATAGACTATGTGTCTAATTTAATGCTTTTAATTACATCACAGAATCACAGTTTTCTTTTTTTTTTTTGATTTGTCAGTCTGTTCATGAAGCAGCATTTTGTATTTTTCAGTGGGTGCGCGTACCTTTATGGGGAGGTACTCGCTGAGTGGTCTGCTGAAGCCCCCGGGCACGCTGCAGTAGTCGGTGGGGTAGATGAGGGCCGTGGAACGCAGGATGTGATGCAGCAGGTTGCAGGCCAGACTGTAGCCCTGTTTGCATCGCAGCCGCAGGGTCAGCTGCAGGATCTGCACCAGCTGCGCGCGATACGGGAGCAGCTTCTCTCCGTCCACGCGCGTTACCTGTTCCGCAGGATGAGAAGAGCATGAGAAAACTCAAGAGTGGCAGACACAGGACTGTGTGACTGTGCTCTGCTAGAGAACCAGTTTTAATGTGTTAGCATGGGACAGATTAGACTTGATTCTCAGTGACTCACCTCAGACAATAGCTGAAGGTTCCACAACAGCTCTTTATCCAACTCCTCTTCATTCAACACGTCTTCATCTGTGGAGCACACACATGAATCAGAACTGTCAGACACACACACACACACACACACACACACAAACACAAACACACACAGAGAGAACAGAGCTGTACGCACTGGCAGTGATGTGGGTGATGGCGCTGCAGCAGTGAGGCACAAAGAGTCTGAGAGATTCAGCAGGGTGACACTGGAACAGGCAGAAAAAGAAGAATTAGTCACTGTGACACAACGCGCGCGCACACACACACGCATTCGCACACACACGCGCGCGCGCACACACGCGCGCGCGCACACACACGCGGGCGCACACACACGCGGGCGCACACACACACACGTTCTCTGTCTCACTATCTGAGCAATGTGAAGACTGTGTTACCTTAGATGCTGCTCTGCACATATCTGCCACCATTCTCCCTGCAACTCGAGTCTCAAAGATGTTGGTGGTGGCAAAGTTAAAAACCTTCTCCAGAGCGACCTGTGAACAGGACGAGAAACAGGGCAATGAGACAAGATATAACCAGCAGGGCAATGAGACAAGATATAACCAGCAGGGCAATGAGACAAGATATAACCAGCAGGGCAATGAGACAAGATATAACCAGCAGGGCAGGAATGACCAAAATGGAATAACCAAAACTTAGGCTCAGGCTGACGTATCCACATCTCAGAAATGCCTGATGAGTTTATTTACGTATGTATTTATGTGGGTGCTTGTATTTGACAATAAATAGATAAGATTTTGAGGACTTTCCTGGAGCTAGAAGATCTCAGAAGTACGCTGATGATGGCCAGTGTTTGGGTGCTTGTGTGAGTGGGTGCGTGTTAAGACCTTAAAGATGTGAGTGCGTGTTCAGACCTTAAAGATCTCCATAGAGCACTGTGTGAGGATTGTACTGAAGGTGGAGGACAGGCCCAGTTCCACCAAGCTCTCCAGGTGAGTCATCTTCTCAGTCTCTGTCTCCTCTCTGGTCTGCTCCAGTGTGCTGCTCTCAATCAATGCAAAGCACCTGCAGGCAAACACACAAATACGCGCTACTTATACTACACACCACTACCTCCCATGACAGTCAAAGGCCAGCATACACACACAGACACAGAGACACAGACACATACAGATGTGTTTGTCTGCTTACCTGTCCATAAACTGTAGAACAAAGTCCTCAAACTCCGCAGATGCTGAACATAGCTCTCTCTCCATCTGTACAGGAGACAGAGACAGTTTTGTCTATGAGACACTCGACTTCACCCTTGTGATGAAGTTTGTTTTGTGCTATTTCTATAGAGGGTGTCATGGGAAAGCTAGTTTACCTCTGTTAAATCATTTTTCTCATGAAGGGCTGAAGAGCAGTCCACCAAAGGCACAAGAGTAGTAAAAGTAGCGATGAACTGGAATGTTATCTAAAAGACGAGACAGCCAAGAGAGGGTGATTTTAAAAAGGCATAAATGCAAAAAAAAACAACCCATTTCAGTCATGAAGTAAGTCAACCATGAAAGTCATGCACTTTCAACAAAAGGGAAGCCAACCCTGAGTGTGTCATCAGTCCAACGTACCTGATTCAATCAAAGTCTTTACAATCAGGTGTGCTAGACTGCTAGATTGAATGTCTACATCTGGAACAGGGTGGTACACTCATGAAATTACCCACCATGCACTTGCTGAAGTCATTGGGGTCGACACCAGGCAAAGCCCTCATGAGCAACGGAAGGACATGAGCAGGGCCTTCTGGGTAGTGACGTCCACCGCTAAGCAGACTCCGGGCCATTCCGATCATACAGCTAAGAGTGGCCGTCAGCTGATGAGGCTCAGTCAGCGTCTCCATGGCAGGGTATGTCCTACAGGGGGCGCCAGAGACAGGCACATCAAGCCCACAGCAGACCACTAACAGTGTCACTTCCTGTCAGGGGGAACTGCTCTGGATCTGCTTAAAGGTGAATTCTAGGAAGACTGACAACCAAGCTTCTTTACTCTACGGCAGGTGGGATTTGTGTCCCCCCCGTGGGGATAACCATTAAACTTAATGATGTATGTGGAACGCGACACTGGAGATAAACATGGCTAGTCAGGTACATCTCCTAAAGGGCCTGAAGTATACTTAACCTTTCGCTTCAACTCTAGGTAGACACGTATTATTCAACTTGACCAACAATATAACTGGGAGCATTCATTTAGATCTAGGACAGAATTTTGTAAACATACAACCATCCAGGGGCAGGGCTGTCAACCGGAGATTTAGACAGTGGTATTTCAACTCAAAGGAAATCTAAATGAAGGAATTTTTTATAGGGTACATTTTACTAACTATACATGCCCGAAATGTGCCCATTTCAGAAAGGCAAAAAAACAAACCCGCTTTTTATAAGCTTCAAATACCGTGATATATATGTATATATGAAGGGCCTCTAAAAAAGCACAACTCACACACTTCATCAGATAGATCACCATGTTAAACCGCAATTTGGCTTGTGGTCACACATTTCAGGGTTAACTCAACAAGCTATTTAAAGGATTCTGGGTGAGCAAGGGAGTTGTGCTTTTCTCTCTGTTTCCAGTTGACTCGAACACTCACTTCTCCAGCACTGGAGGAATGACCAGTTCAGGTCTCATCAGAGCCAGGTTCTGGAGGGCCTGGGCTGCATCCATGCTGCCCGTCTTACTAAACATGGCCATGAGCACCGGCTGCTTCATGCTCTCCACAAAGTCTGTCACGTCCTGATCAGTGAGGCGGTGACTAGCTGGGACAGGCGTGATCCAGCAGGGCTTCTTATAACGCTCTCTGTGCAGCCGCCGAACCACGCTGGCAGGCAGCCTCTGCAAGAGCTTCATCAGCTTCATCTGATATAGGACACAGAGAGAGAGAGAGAGAGAGAGAGAGAGAGAGAGAGAGGGAGGGAGAGAGAGAGAGGGGTTACTTACAGCACGACAGGTCACTAAGTAATTAGAGAAAGTAACAGGAGTCAGACAGACAGAAAACAGGCACATGTAGAAACAGATGATAGCAAAAAGGTTAAAAAGGTAGTCAAGACAAACAGCTCTACTGTAGTTATTTTAGAGGGAATGAAGATGACATCAAATTGAGATAAGATTCCTAACACACTTCAAGATCACCGTGTATAAATGAGCAAACATATATCAGGGGAGCAGGGGTAATGACCCATCATATTAAGGTCTAACATTGTCATAAAATGAAATGAAAGTGTCAAATTTATTAACTACCCCTCCAATAAAAAGATCATTAAGTTAGTGTGATCACAGAGCTCTATGGTGTGACCATTTCACTCGCATATGCGAGTTGTATTTCTCGAGATAATGACATAATTATCTATGTTGTTATCTCGAGAAAACAAAGTTTTGTTATTTTATGATAATGACATAAATAAGTCGAGATCTTGAGAAAATAAAGAAAAATAACATGTTCTCACGAGAAAACGGAATCTAAATTAAATGTAAATTCATGTCTTCTTAGGGCTCCTGTAGTGCCTTTTGGCGTTTGCGCACCCACATTTTTACTCACATGCGCAAGTGAAATGGTCATACTGTAGAGCCCTGGATCAAGAATTATAAAACTGATAGGTGCGGTCAGAACTGCATAATGTCTATATGCAGGGAGTGTGTGTCTGTTATTGTGACAAAGAGAGAAAGACAGAGAAGGAGAAAGTCCTCAGGAATGGCATGCTCTCTGAACAACTGCAGGCTTCCAGCGAACCATCCACCCAATACACACCGTCGGCTGGCTTGGCCATATTTCAGCAAACATAAACTTCAGCTGACAACACACACACCACAGAAGGTTCTGGAATGGCGGTAAGATGGAACCGGGTGGAGGGAGCGGTGGTGGGGGCTGAACCAACATAAACGGACAGAGGCACCACAGAAACTTCCCTGTCCGTGAGGAGACACCTGTTCCATATCCCTCTCTCTCTTTTCTCATATTATCTCTTTTTTCATACGCGGCTTTGACCTGTTCCATATCCCTCTCTCTCTTTTCTCATATTATCTCTTTTTTCATACGCGGCTTTGACCTGTTCCATATCCCTCTCTCTCTTTTCTCATATTATCTCTTTTTTCATTTTTCATATTTTTCATATTACCTCTTTACGGAACTTTGACCTGTTCCGTATCCCTCTCTCTCTTTTCTCATATTATCTCTTTTTTCATACGCGGCTTTGTTTGAAAAGCGGAATGTGAAACAGCAGAAATCAGTTTCTGTAAACACACATACCACATATACGTGTTTTCACACCCGAGTGACACTTTGGAGCGGGGGTGAGACACCCACCTCCAGCTCGACCAAGCTCTTTACAGGCTTTCGCTTTGAACCTGTTACAGCGAACGTTTCTAAGCTATTCAAGACCAACAGCTTCATCAGGTGTTTTTGAGTGGGTTTGGACCAAAAGTCGACATACACGCAAGTGTTGTTGACTTTGTTGACTCTGATCTGAAAAGAGACCATCACGCAGGCACCAAGTTTAAAAGAGTTTTTTGTTTCTTTTTTTGGGGGGGGGGTCTTACCAGCCAGCGCCCGTTGTTTGAGGGGTGGTAGAAAGAGGCAATGCTGCTGAAGAGTCCGTTGAGCTGTTTCTGAGCCTGGTTTCCTGGGCCTCCCTGATACCACAGAGCAAGGAGTCAGTATCACTCTCTATAAAATGGCACCCACACCTATACCGCTATAGCCGACCGCTAACGATCGATACATTTTACATCAACAGATTTTATTCACTTTCTTGAAAGTTTTAGCTGGACTCATGATCCATATGACTCACCAGCATGGAAGAGATCCAGAGGACCACGTGGCCGATGTCGTAAGAGTTGGTCAGGTATCTGGGCACGATCATTTGACTGCTACCCACGGGCAGGTTAAAGCTACGCAGGATCCGGGTAAAGATCTGACAGCACAACGCACAACGTCTCAACAACATCACAGTCTCCTGATCGAAACTAAAATAAAACTCAACAAATCTCAAGAGAAGTTTAAAATGACTCTATACGCACCTTGGGAATGTATGGATCCCAGTTGACATAGCCAATGTTGTCATTTGCCAGACGTGCAAAGAGATTGACAAGGTTCTGAAACAGAAGAAGGCCAAGAGAAAAATAAACAGGAGGAAAAAGCTGAGGAATGATAGTGTGAGAAAAAGGATACAGGAATAGAAAGACGTGATATCGGTGACAGGCGTGTCGAGAGGCACTCACCCCCTCCCAGCTTGGCAGGTTCTGCACCGATACCCAAAGATCCATCAGCTCGTCAAACCACAGCCTTATAATAAACAAAACAAAAAAAAAAAACATTACAGTCAAATTAGATGAAGTTTGAGCATATAGCATATGGTACATGGTTTGTAACAGAGACTCCTCTCTTTCCACGCATATCTATCAAATGAATGAATAGTGCATTCTTCTGCTTGAAGGATACTTCAAAATGATGGTGAATATAGTGAGTGCTGTTGGTGGAAAAGCTAAAGCACAGGGATACTGCTGAATGAGACGGGATGGACATGTGGGGGGAGGACGGGGGGGACACTCACTTGAAGCCCTTGTCATGCTGCTCTGGGGGCATTATTGTTGGGAGGAAAAGCTCAAAGTAGCCCACCGCCTTCTGCATGGTAACGTCGAAAGGGCATAGTAACGGCCGCCACTCGTCCAACATCTCTTGCGTTGCTGACTCAGAGAAATACCTATCACACGCACACGCACACACACACACACGCACGCACACACATGCACACACACGCACACACACGCACACAGAGCCATGCAATGTCACACTGGCTAATTCCATCTCGCATCAGGGAGAACTTTCTCTTACACAAAGTCTTGCAAAACAAACTGTTTGGGTGGGAAATATTTGGTATTTCAATCAAAGAATCAAATGTCTGGTGTCTCAGAAAAACACATTAATCCTCTCAGAGCAAAAGCTCTCCATAGGCTCACCCAACAATGGTCTGATTACGTGATTCTGTCAACTGCCCCTGGGAAATCTGCTTACTCCCTTAAGGCTAGGTCAAGTATGTTTTAAAGTGCATAGACTGACAAATGTACACTGCTATGTCAGAAATGAACAGGTATCACAGTCAACTTACGGCCTGCAGCTCTTCACCAGTGTCTTCAGCACATTTTCCACAGAGCTGGAGAGAGATGAAAAGACAGTGGGGGGGGGGGGGACAACAACAATTAAAGGCATTTACTAAATTGCAATACATTTTGACAGAGACTTAAAGAAGTTGGTTAAACATTCTATGGTGAAAAGAAAGAAAAAAAAAAAGCCCAGGATGCGATTAGACCACGTGCAGACTTGAAACCCAACTAGACAGCACAAGATACAAGATTTCCCAGGTCCAAACTGGTTCAGTCTAGGCAAGATAAAAGAGGGATTCTAATGTGTGTCTGTATATTTAAAGGCATAAAATTGCGTGTGTCTGCATGTATTGCATTCTGTGTCACAAGCTCTATCCCAATTACTGTGCTGATCAACAGATGAAACAGTGGAGTTTGATGTTAAATGGGCTTCCATATTAGAGCGACAAACCGCTGTTGAAACTGGAGAAAGTTCAGTGTAGGATGACAAATCTGATTAAGTTGACTGAGCCAGTCACTGTATGAGACAGACCACACTGTGTTTAGCAAACAACGTGATGTTGAATATGCCCACATAAATCTCAACTGTGGCTAAGAAAGAGAGAGAGAGAGAGAGAGAGAGAGAGAGAGAGAAAGAAAGAGAGAGAGAGAGAGAGAGAAAGTGTATCAAGAAAGTCCCCTAGTATCAACAATGTGTAATTAAAATGAGTCTTTCAGATTCGTGGCTACTGTTCTAATTCTTGATGCACACAAACATGCATGCATTTTCTATAAACACACACAGTGCCAGTGTGAAGATTTAAATAGCACACTCACTGACACCAGACACCAAAGGGAAAACTGGCAAAGCTCTCCTGACATTTAACTCTCTAACACGGCTACCAACAAATGTGAAGCCAGTCAGCTCGCATTTAAATAACATCTGAAGTGCGCTTGAGCTCTCGATCGCATTGGCAAAGTCATGCTTACGTTGAAAAAGATTCAAGCCAGCATGACCAAAGCTTTTTTTTTTTTTTTGCATTTCCTACTACAAAGTCATTTACATTTTGACCTCTTCTTTACATTTCTGGTGTAACATGCAGCTGCTGTGTGAGAAAAAAAAGCCATTTTAATCAGGATGGGAGCTGAAAGGGTTTAGGGACATGAGACCAGAGTCAAAATTCCATTCCTGGGTAAAGTGACCGCTCTGATACGTCAATATTGTGCCCTGAATCAAATTCAAACCTACAAACTGAAATTAGCCGCCAATTCCGTTGTATCTCAGTAACTAATGTGGTTACAAGTCAGGTCAATTATCAGTTTTTCAACATTATGTCCAGCTTCATCAATGCCAGGTAAACAAGTTTCTGGGACAAATTAAGCAGAGGGAGAATCAGCCCAGAGTCGCCAGGAATCATGTTTGACAGTAAAGGATGAGACAAGTGCGAGGAGTACCATTTCCTTATTTGAGCATGAAGCTTTGGCAGGTTATTGCTGTAACTCAATAAAGAAAACAACAAATGTAAGCTGCATTTGACATCCATAATCAACCAATTCTTTTTTTTTTGCTTTCAATTTAGGAACGCATGCAATTAACCCAAGACATAACCCCTTGGTACAAGTACAGTACAACACATAAAAAAAAACACTAGCTGTGCTTACCGCTTGCGCACATAACTTAGCATTTTTTGTTTAGGGGAGGCTTCTGCTCGATAACTGAATATGAGAAAAGGGAGAGAAGCATAAGCCAACACTAAACACACTGAAAAACCAGTAGCTTACACATGTAATCTGGTCCTATAAAAAGTGACTGGATACAAGTGTTAAGACACTCTGATGTGTGACAGGTCTACGTGATACTAAGGGCCTACTGAACTTAACAGTGCTTAAGTGCTTATACACAGTCCAACACAATATTTAACAACCAGAAAGACACCAGAACTTGGGTTTCAAACTTAAAAAAAAAAAAAAAATCCTGCTGTATTCCATGGGGCATGCACAAGCACTCTCTGGTTTTTCCATGACTTCAGTTTACCCAGAATACTGACCCACTTTAGCAGAGTCTTAAGTATGGCAACGTTTCTCTCAAGTTATGTTTAAACCAAACTAATTCATGCTCTCTCTGTTCTCAAACGCCATGCTGATAAAGGACGGAGTGCCCATTCACAAAGGAAATGCTGTTCCGTGGGCAAACGGACATCTACGCCACTAATCAGAAGTCAGGACAGCCCAAAGGCTGTGCGGATGAAACCCTGAAAAGGGTGTGGTCGTGGAAGGGGACCTACTTTGGGAACCAGTTGAGACCCAGATGTTCTGTTTTAGAATACAGGATCCTCTCATACAGCTCATACAAAGGTCTCCAGGGTAACTCCAGGTCATCCCTTGAAAGCAGCTCTTTCTTCCTGAGAGAGATAGAGAGAGAAATAAACAAACAAACATGAACAAAGAGACATTATTAGAATATCTATCCAGACAGCATGCGTAAGAAAGTCAGATGATGCTGAAGATGCGGAGGTACATAGAGCGGTGTTGAGGGGTGTTTCTTACTTGAGTAAGTTGATCAGGAGCCTGGCGAACCCTTGCATCATGCTGATCTCCAGCTTAGGGATGGTGACCAGCTCGTACAGGAGCTTAATGAAAAGTACATGGTCCTCCTTACTGAACTTTCTCCCATACAGACGGAGATACCTGCCCGAGTTACAGGACAAGATATCAGTTACAGTAACAGAGGTGGTCATAACAATCCCATAATGGAGGGGTGGGGGGTGGGTGAAAGGAAAAAACACGAGAGAGGGTGGAGAATTATAAACTCTTGCATACACAAGATGATTGGAGACAATCATTTAGAACCACCTGTCAGCACTAGACAATGAGTTAAGCATCTACATTACAAAGCAAAGACACAATTCGTTGCCTCCAGGGCATTTTGTCATTGAAAGAGACAAAACGGCACAGGAGTGCTTTGATATCAGTATCCTACACAAGTTAGACATCCTGGCACAACTCTGCAACTACTCTTCTTCCTGTATCTCTGAATGAGTGTTTATATACAAGGAAGTTTAATAAGACAACAAAATGAAAATTGTGAAGAGCTGATTAGCAAAGGCAGCATCATGCTTTTGTAACAGTTCCTCACCTCACAAAAGTGTTTACTTTACTTCCGACACCTTATCAGGTGGGGTAGGAACAACGTCACTAACTACACTGACTAAGCAAAGTGTCAGTGTTGAAGTATTCGACTTAAATATAAATAAATATCCTGTTCCTACCATAATTTGGACTAGAGTTCAAAGGCTAATTAGGTCGTAAGTCATACTTTCTTGAGGAAAAATAAGGAAGAATACGAGAGCAGTTTTGTTGATTTTGTCATTTTTTATCCATTCTTCTCAGAGCTTTCACTTTGATAGGGCACTGGAATGTTACAGTTTAAGATCAGACCTCAAACAGCCACACATTTAATTTTGACAAACCGGACAACGGTTCAACTTCAACTACCACTACAAACCAACTAAGAAAACCCGTTCGTGACCCACGTGTATTCACATCCCAAACCAGCTATAAATTACGAATATTAATAAACGTTGTTCGTTAGTCAACCAAAGCGACAAAAAAAACCCTATTAAGAATTTAACTCTCTGGAAAGTTGGGAAGTTAACCAGGCTACAGGGTTATCGAAGACGCGTATAAATAACTTATTAAATAAAGATTTAACAGTCAGCCAACATTATGACAAAAGCCGTCTGATGGCAGCACTGGCTGCGGGGTTAACTCAAAAAGTTGAGTAAGTCTGTCTAATTTTTTTAGCTATTAGTGCTGTCGAGTTGGTCACAAAGTGTTGTAATGAAATTTAGCCCAGCTACTGCTGGTCCAGTAGACGAAATTTGCTGACCAATTGCTAACTAGCTTGCTAACTTGAGAGCAGACTAGGATAATAGATATCAAACCGTCAATCTTCCAAAGCTAGCTACCTAAAAACAAACACAAATTAATAATTCAGTTAAAAACGCAATTCGACATAAGATAAAATACTGCAGGGTACAGGTAAGACTTTTCAAACATCTCCTAGTACTGAACCTTTGCTAACTGGGTTAGCTGGCTGAAGCAGCTGAGTGTCTCAGGTAGGTTAGCTTGACTTAGCTATGCTCGCTAATAGCAAGCTTGTTATACAGCAGCGCTGGTTCTTTTTTCATTAAGTTAATATCTGCCAGTTATAGATTTCACAACGTCATTAACTTGATTGAAACTGCATGGAAACGATGACCAAAGGAAAAATGCTGGCTAGGGTATTTTGGCTAACTGGTATACTTACGTGGAGAGTTTTCTCGTCCAAAACAAAACTCCAGGCCACAACTCCCTGAGCTGGACTGCTCGTCCCAAATTTCCTTTAATTTTGGCCAAAAGCTCATTAGATTCATTGTCTAATCTGTCTGCGTAAGGTAGGAGTTTGTTATAGATAATGTCTTTTTGAGGAATAAAACCTATTGTTTCAACCGGGTCCTTTTTCATATTACAATTTCCAAAATTTCTTCTTCCTCTTCTCACTTGAGTCAGTCTTTCTTAGTGGAAAGTTCTCTTTCAAATCTTTAACAGAGCAATCTTCCGTACGTTCCGTTATTTAAAAATTCCAACGGGTTTTTGGCAAAAACAGTCGGCCGCAACGTGTTTCTTTGCCAGATCCCTGTCTCTCCCCACTGACCTCCAGTGTCATACACGTAACGCTAGGTTTAGTTATACACACATACAGTAGCTGGTCTCCCCTTAGACTATTGAGGTACACACATAAACACACACTGGAAACCACACTCACTCACACACACACACCGGTGGAAAGTGTCTGGTCTCTCATTCAACGAAAGTACTAGTCATACAGAGTGCGCCCCTACTGGCGTCTGTGCATCTCGCCTCAGAAAAAAAGTCCTGAGTCAACCAAAGAGGTCAACTCTTATTTTTCTTGTTTGGCGATGCGTATACACACACACACACACACACACACTCACACTCACAAAAGGCCTGCCACTGTAATATGCATTTTATAATTCCATAGGCAGTATAGTAACAATAAGAAATAGACGTTCTCATGATAAACATGTAGAGGGTTACTGTGAAAATGGGGGAAAGTAGTTATTTTTATCATCACTTTGCTATGTAGTTGGTTTAACCTTTAGATCATCACATCCTTTACTCGCAGCAGTTTTAAGATCCAACAACTGACGCAAGTTTTATTTGTACATAGGACCACTTCATTCAGTGTAAACGGTTTATCAGCGGCAATGATACTAAAGAGATAACACAAATCCGCTTTGGTTCCTTCTTTGTGGTTTAACCCAGTGCACTACAAATGGCTTGACCTAGTGTATCATGGCAGAGGAAGTTAGGATGTGCTGCCCAGGTATTTGGTTCAGTTGAATTATAAGATGACTTTGCTGACATCAACCTGTTGCAAGGCCAAACTGAAAAAAATTGAGAACTGCATGGTTTCAGAATACTGAAGGTGACAAGAGAATGGGAGAGTGAATCTGGTCCACAAAACTAATGGAATGTGTGAGGAGAGATCAGTCACATGTGTATGATGGCCCTATTAAACAGCTGTCATCTTAATCATAATCAATTAACCGTCTTCTGAATTATTTAATTATCATTGTTGTTAACTGATTTCAGTTTTTGTCAGTGTGGACACAAAGAGACTGATTGAAGAGACTGAACAGTTTACGGATTGCGAGAGAAGCTGAGATGCTTCGACTTGGTTTCCATTGAAGTGTTCACTCAAGGATTAGGGTGTCGTCCCTTTCACAAGCAACAGGTAAATGAAATCTGAAACACTTTAACTTGCTTAGCGTGATCATCTCAATCAGTAGAGGGAACACAGTCACACCTGAGAAGAACACACGCAAATAAGGATACTCGTAATTTTTCTTGACTTAAGGCCAAATAGTTTCATTTTATCAAGCACATATCCTATATATTTCGTCCTATGTCGGCCAAACAAAAGTACTACAGTACTGTATGGGCTGACCAGTGAGACAAGGCGGACAACCGCCAGCCAATCAGCCTTTTGCTTGGAGGATCAGTCAGTTCCAGGTAAAGTAGATTTGCCCTCGTGGATCATGAGTATTGGTAATGAGATCCTGGATTAACTAGGCACTCCCAGACCCTCCCCACTGTACCAGTTAGAAAGTGGGACAATTAATTGACACTCAATCATAGGATATTGGCACACATTAGGATATCAGATGTAACATTCTTTATGTTGATTCTCTGAAAATACAGTTAGAAGCAAATGTAATATCCTTTTTGGTTGGATTCTTAAAAATTCATTCTCTTCTTAACGTTGTCTGGACGGAAACCCCAGCCGTGCAAGGCATCGCCCAAAATTGTGACTATGACTTTTCATGTCCTTTCTGTCAGAGAGCACAGTAATAATGGCTGTGGTACTTAGGTTATTGTAAATGCTATGTTCCTCATAAAGGACCATTCAGTAAATGATTTAAGGAAACTAGTGCTCTGACCTCAGTTTTTTTTTTTCATACTGACAGGAAGCAGTTCTTTGACCAGGAAACCCACTTTGTCATTGTCAATCACATTACAGGCCATTTTTAGCCCAGACTTTAGATTGCACCATGTGACAAGTAAATCCAATTTGAAACCTTGAGTTTGCTCCCGTTCACCTTCACTATGAAGTGGGAACTTTAAACATGACTGCCCCCTTGTGTTTACAAATTAGATTGCACATAAAAAGACAATGTGGATTACAATCCCTTGGTAATGGTACCCTTAGAGCACTGAAGTGAAGTGAATCGTTCAGTTTTGAAATAGTACGTCTGTATTTATTTATTTATTTATTTAGTTTTATAATTAAAAAATCTCCTTCCTTCAACAACAGTTAAATAAATACCATATGACCTTAAATAGCATTTGATCCAAGCATGTTTTCTGCCACACATAATTTTTATTCCTTCCACCGGATCCCTTACGGAAATTTGTCTTGGCATCCGCTGTAATGAGGAGGGATTCAAGAACATAAATCTTGTTTATTCACCCTCACTCTTCCAGTAAGTCTGTTCCCCTATGTTACCAGATACTGCAGCAGCAGAGAACACATATGTTGTGATGGAAAGAGATGGATGTTACATCCTGTGGGATAACACCAGTAAAAGCATTGGAAAGTCAGCATTGTTGTTTCCTAGGCATGAAGATTTTGGGATACCTTACAGGAACCAGGTGGAAAAACCCTCTTCCGCATTCTTCCCATTGATTTAATGGAAATGATAACGGAGATGTTGGAGAATTTGTATTTTTTTCCCCTTTTTTCCTTTTTTGGTGTAACCCATAACTCATGGTAAAAAATTTCTAAGTCAGCACTGGATGTTAATGTCATCACCTGAAATAATGTGCAGTTTGATCAGTTGTTCCACTCATGCCGTTTGACAGCGTAGATGCTTCAGCAAAAAAAGCCTATGTCAGCAGAACATTCAACTTGAGATGCCTTAAGATGTAGTACTCTCCATAGTCCACATGGGGGCAGTGGATTAACAGAGTTGGAAAACCAGTTTCAGATGCGGTGACATTGTAAGAAAATGTAGAAATATAGACAGAGGACAAAGAAATACATTTAAAAAATCACCATAACGTTGTTTATTTTAAATCTTTTTTTATTTCTAGTTTGTTCCATGTATAGGTCAAGGCGCCCTTGACCCACAAAGCCTGTACAAAGTTTCAATGGGTTTCTCATCAGTGAGGTACTGCTGCTTCTGTCTTTTCACTTGACCAGTCGAGAATGTTCCCGTAAGGCCAGATGATTACATACAAATAAGTGAACATGAAAATAATAGCCCTGTATGGCCACTGGACATAAAATATGACATGTCTGTCAGGATATTAATAACAAACTGACAAGGACAAAGAGACGGAGAAATACGGTCTGAGGTTAATATGCTTCTCACATTTAGGACAGTGACCTGAGAATCTGATGATTACTGTGTTTGTCGTTAACTTTCTCTCTCTCTCTGTTTTACCTCTCTCTCTCTCTCTCTCTCTGTCTCTCTCTCCCTCTCCCTCTGTCTTTTGATCATGTTCGTATGTCCTGATTGTCCTCCCGGCTCTGCTGTCCTGCCCCTGGTCTCTTTCAGGTCCAGCAGGATGGATCGGTGTTCTCCAACTGTGAAGTTTCTCACCTCACTTATCACAATCAGGCTGAAACTCCATTGATTAATAGCATTTGTCACAGCTATAGTAAATGAATTAATGTACAGTAAAGTGCATTTTTCTTGACAAGAGCAGAACAAAGTAAAAGAATAAGTAAAGAAATACTTGCTATATTTTATATGTCCTCATTGCAACAACGTCCATGATACGCTACGTTTGTGGTTTGGCATACAAATTGGTTAGTGTTTCTTCATACATGGTTTTTATTTGTTTTGTTTTTTTTGCCTTTGCAAAAATAACCTTGCTGAGGTACTGTCTATGTCAGTTTGATCTTATATGATCTCAAAATTTTTGCATGTGATAAAATCTTTTGTAAATCTGGCCTTGAGAACGTACGGACATTTACGATTTTCATAAAATATATATTGGCTTACAATCTGTACCAAAAGAAAACACAGAACATTTTGTATTTTGTTACCTCAGTGAGAGGACATAGAGCATGCTTATAAAGTGCAATATCCTGGCTGATAAATGGTGTCCAGTAAGAAGTGAACCTTGCCCTTTTAAAGCAGAGAACGCTTTACTGCCCTAAAACCCAGTGCCACATGGCTTGTATGAAAAAAAAAAAAAAAAACCTGCCCCAACGAGCTGTATTCCACTGGAATATTGTCTTTCATGACTCTGCCTTTCCATACGGAAAATAGAGAAATTCCTGGGTCTTCTGAGCCACAGTGCAAACTGTCAGAGTTAGGCCCTGAGACGGGGAAAAAAACAAGTGTAGGATTTCAGTTCACTTTCAGCTGTCACGGGGCATCTCCGCACTGCCTCCGTCAGTTCACCCCACATCTGTTAACATTAGTGCTTCTCGCTCTAACGTATGTGTAAACAACTCGCTGGTTCTCTCTTGGCCCCCTGTCAGTCGTAACGCTCCGTGTAAAACGTGCCACTACGAACAACCAATTTCTCTCTCTTTCTCTCTCTCTCTCTCTCTCTCTCTTTCTCTCGCTCTCTGCCAGGGTAGGGTGACCTAAGTGTGAAAAGGAGAGTGGGAGAGGGCTTGAGAATGGTTTCCATGACTACCCTTTGGGATTTCCAGTCATTCTTACCAGTTTTTACTGGATGCGGTTCAGTTGGAAATGGACTTTTATAATGGTTGTTAATCATACAAACACATAAAAAAAAAAACCTTAACATATTGCGCCGTTGCATCTCGGTTCCATGATATGACATTTAGGACTAATTTGATGGGCATCTGTTTCCACTCAAACACTCCGTCACAAACACAAAGCTGCCTACATGGCAGGCCTGCCCAGTCATGAGACAGAAGAACAATGCTGACATGACACAAAGGCTGGAGAGATGTGTTTGGAAGCTCAAAACTCTCTTGCTCCATGGATTTTGTTGAAGAGTACAAAAAAAAAGTGTTAAATGACAAGGTTGTATCGCTACCAAACACTGATAAAATCTAGATGAGTGGAATCAATAACTCTGATAGTGACATATAAGATTTCAGATGTGCTTTGATATTGTAACTGGATCTCATTACGCAAGATCCGTGAGTCAATCTGAGTTCTTCTCGGGGTCTGTTGGGGTCATCCTCCTAAAAAGATTTGTTATTAGGATTTTTTAAAAGGACACAAAATGAAAGCGGCCTGCAATAAATCTGCTGGTCTCTTTACGGCTTTGTTTGGTGAATTGCATTCTCTCATGAGGTAATTCAAGGCATTAAACTGGGCAGCGAAAACTATGGAAAACAGATATCAGATACTGGTAAATTTTTCCGTTGCTCAAGTTCAGTGCTGTGTTCCGGGGGTCCGTGTTCTAATGTTATGTAACAGATAGGAACCAACAAAAGAACCCCCCCCCCCCCCCAAAAAACCTTGGGCACTATGAGAACGTATTGACCACGGGGTTAACGAAGCTTGAATCGTTTAAATTGAAGTTCCACTTTAGATGTAGTTTGTTTAAATGAAAAAAACATGTTGCATCCAAGGGGTAATTTCAACCACATTTCATATTTTGGATTTTTTTTTTTTCATCTTACCATCAGAAAAGCAGGTGTAGCTTTAGGTGTGTCATATTTCAAAGACGCAAGGTTGTTCAGGTTGAAATCATGAGATCCTATGTCCATCTGTTGAAACCAGTCAAATAAATCAAAGCGGGGATCGTATTTTTGCGCTTAAGGCGAATATTTTGTTAAAAAAGGATCCGTTTCATTTTCTTCACATAAAATCTTATTGGGTCGATAAAAGTTAGTGATGACTACAGTAAGTTTGGTGTGTTTTCATGTTGAACGGTTGCCAGCATGAGGGATAATGATGGGGTGACATCATCTTCTCACGGGGCTCCGCCTTTTTTTTTTTTTTTTTCAAAATGACAAGGGAAAAGTTTTAGCAAATGGTCCCAAATTATGTCTTTGTGCTGGAATTTTAGTGCGGGGTCCACCTTAAATTTGTTCTGAACATATTCTGTGTCAAACACTCAATCAGAAACATTCAATCATTGTTGGTCCCTTTTGTTTGTATCGTTTTATTAGATGTATGTGTCAAGTATGAATGTTTGAGATTATAAATGGAATAGTATATTTTTGAATAAATTACATTAAGAGTCATTGTACCGAAACCAAATGTAAAACACAAAGTGAAAGTTACTACTTTTTAAAAATGTTGCACAAGGCTCAGTTGAGTTTACAAGATTAAAAGCCTACTCCCTGATTATTGGTGTAACTCTTAAAGTTCAGTCTTATTGTATCTATCACCAAGTGATATAATCAAATGTAATCTTTTCTGTCTGCAGCTGCCTGGTGGAGAGACAAACTGTGTAATAAATGGAAAGTAGTATTCCATTTTGCAAGCACCCTTACCCCTTTTCAAACAATATTGTTTTTATTTGGTCTAGGTCTAGGTAATTGTGTTATATTGTATGATGCAGAGCGTCTGTAATGGAACTCACATTTCTGAAAATTGCAGGGTGTTCTATTTTTGTTTGGAAACAAAGGCTGGAAGGACTGGAATGTAACATTTTGGAAATCACATGCCCGTCTTAATGAGAAGTCATAATCCTAAAGTGACAAATGCTATCTGTATTATGAACAGCAAAGTTATAGCAAAAGAAAAGAATACAATTGTCTTTGTTTTGACTGTTAAATTACGCATTATATTACTGTCCAACAGTAAAACACGTACATTCAGATTGTTCAAATGAATTGAAAACGATTTTAATTACACCTAAGTCTACGTTTACATTTTTGAAACCCCCCTAGCAATAATTATTTGACATTATAATTTGTCAGTGTTTTCTCACTGCTGTGTTTTCTCAGGGTTTTTTTTTTTTTTCTTTTTTCGATTAATGAGAAACGGGATTGATGGAGTGAGACAGTGAGGCAACATGGGTGCTGCTCTGGGACAGGATCATCGGTGCCCATCCATCTCACTTGCGTTCGTTTATTTTCCCTCTGTCTTGCGTTATTAGGTGAAAGGAGAGATGGAGCAAGAGAACAGAGAGAGAAAGAGAGAGAAAGAGAGAGAGAGAGAGAGAAAGAGAGAGAGAGAGAGAGAGAGAGAGAAGCATTCGTCAGCAACAGATGGTATTGGAAAATAATTTTATATTTTGCTTCTTAGTCAACACGTTCTTTATAACAGGCAATGCTTCTCTCGTGGCCAGACATACTTATTTCCGTGGTAAAATCACAGACTCGTTGGACAGCTGTCCTACAGTGATGCAGACTCAGCAACGTAGCCATCAAAACGGGCACAGTGTCCTCACATGAACCCAGTCGGCTACCGTGCCCCGCAGCATACCAACGTCTGGCCTACATTAGGAAAAACGTAGCGAAAACCGTATACACTAAGGCGTATTTGATCACTCTCACGTCCCCCCCGCCCCACCTCTCTCTCTCTCTCTCCTTACTCTTCTTCCTTCTGTCTGGCCTGACAATCCTTTCTTTCTTTACCTATTCCAAAACCAGCTTCTAATCTACAGATGTTTCTCTAATCTTACTTTATTTATTCTACATCTGCAGTAAGAGCGCAGGTTATTATGGTTTGCTTGAAGAACTAGTTCATCTGTCTCTCTTCTCTTGAATCTGGGGGACTGAGAACGCAGAGCTCAGTTTCCTCACACTATCTGTTTCATTTAATATTTGGAGGAGTTGGAAACTGGCTTTTGACATCATGTGGAAACAAAGATGATATATTTCTGGCGTGAAAAGCAGTCATTTGGCAATCTGGTTAAGAAATATTTTATTTCAGCCAATAAAAGTAATTCTGTTTTTCCCCCTTGGTGTCATTTTTATGATTGCTAGCGCTGTGGTCATTGCCTGCACATCACCCTACCACCGGGGAGAATCTGAGGACTGCAGAAAAATTCTGCTTTCACTGTAGCTGCGTCATTAGTCAAATGGCCCTTGTAAAAGCCAGTAGGAGTTAGTTAATTAATAATAATTTAGTTCAAAACAATGAAAAATTGGCAAAGATCATTTCATTATGATTTATAAGATTCATATTAGTTTAAAATGCATAATTTAGTAATGCATAAACAATAAAAACATTTCTGTATTTTTGGACTTTTGACTATACAAATATAACATCACTGTTTAAGAGTAACTCTGATTGGACGATTGGACTAATTTTGGTTGGTTTTGGAGCCAGATACTGTTGGAAGCGACAGGGTTTTTTGACCGTGCGTTCGACGTTACAATTTACCTTTTTCAGGTCAACATTTAAAAGGAAAGTTACCTTGTCTCGTCGCTCGCGTTACAAAGACTGTTTGCGAGACTTACTCAAACAAGTGGTACGGTTACGGGGAAGAAGAATGAGATGGAGTGCTGCTCCCAGCCCTCGCTTTCAAAAGAGCGGTTACGGAGAAACCCCGAGAGGCTGTGAAGACATGTAGCACTGAACTGTTACTTGTACAGTGAATGTTGGACGTTCAAGTGATAGATGCCCATAGCTGATTCGTTTCATATGCATTCTGCAAAATCTCATTTGGCCTGACCCACTTGGATCTGTCTGAGATTGCTCAAACGCTTAAAGGTTGATACTTACGTTTGTGCCTCTACGTAATGATTTTGGGTATGTATTTTTGTGTTCCTGCTTTACAGTCATTAGTATGTGTAATTATGTTAATGATGCCTCTTGATTAGCCTCGTTCTTACGGCCATACCAGGAGCTGTCTCGTGATACCTTTGAGCGGACACCTTGCTCACATCTTTATGCTGCATTCCGATTGGGTGAAAGAGAACGAGACGACGACCTTTGACCTCACTCGATTGCTCTCGTGTTTTGTTAGACACAGCTGTTCTCTTCGCATACTGTTCACAGGCACAGCCATACAACTTTGGGACAGACTGCGGTACATCATACAAATAGGAGGGCTGATCAGAGAACATCCAAATTAGAGCTCACAACAGATTTCCTGTTTCTCCCTATGGCCCAAAGCGTTCCAAGGACAGTTTGTTGTACTTTATGAGTATATTGTTTTGCACTGTTTGATTATTTCCAGAGAACCTCCAGCATATTCTTGGACAGATCGAGTGTAAATAAACCAAAACAGAGCAATATGGGAGAATGATGGTGGAAAGAGATGGAGAGATCTATTGGACTAAACATCGGACTATGTTACATCATGTGTCAACGCTGAAGAGACACGTGTTGAAAAGGTGCTTGAATTGGGTTCCAACCATTCGAGGGATTTCTTAAACATTCTTTTCAATAAGTCATTTGTGCTGAACTCCTGAGTAGATAATTCTGTTTTCCTCATTAGTGACACAAGACGCCCCCTCAGAGTGTCTTTCATCCCTTATCTGTCGTGTCAACATACTAATACCAAAGCAAGAAAAAGCATGACAGTGTGGAAATTACAAATTACAAACCCAGACCCAGAACTCACAACTGCCATGAGTCTTTTGAGTGTGTGTGTGTGTGTATGTGTGTGCATGTGTGTGTGTGTGTGTGCATGTGTGCATGTGTGCGTGTGCTTGTGTATGTGCGTGTGTGTGCGTGAGTGTATGTGTGTGCGCACACATGTATGTGTGTGTGTGTGTGTGTGTGTGTGCATGTGTGTGTGTGTGTGTGTGCATGTGTGCGTGTGCTTGTGTATGTGCGTGTGTGTGCGTGAGTGTATGTGTGTGCGCACACATGTATGTGTGTGTGTGTGTGTGCGTGAGTGTATGTGTGTGCGCATGTGTGCGTGAGTGTATGTGTGTGCGTGTGTGCGTGCGTGTGTGTGTGTGTGTGTATGTGCGTGCGTGTGTGTGCGTGCGTGTGTGTGTGTGTGTGTATGTGCGTGCGTGTGTGTGCGTGCGTGTGTGTGTGTGTGTGTATGTGCGTGCGTGTGTGTGCTTGCGTGTGTGTGTGTGTGTGTATGTGCGTGCGTGTGTGTGCTTGCGTGTGTGTGTGTGTGTGTGTGTGTGTGTGCGTGAGTGTATGTGCGTGCGTGTGTGTGCGTGCGTGTGTGTGTGTGTGTGTATGTGCGTGCGTGTGTGTGCTTGCGTGTGTGTGTGTGTGTGTGTATATGGGAGACAGATTGAGATAAGGCCGAACATTTGTTGTGGTCAGAATCCCGAGTTTTAGGGTAAAGGGCTTAATTGAATAAAACAGCGTAGTCTGCATGCCAACCAAAGTTACATATCTTACAGATTGAGGAGATCGAATCATATCTGGGTCATATTCATTTACCTTGGTAACAGATTAACCAGAGAAACAGCTATTACCATAAAAGGCTCTTCAGAGAACATTCCAGATCCCTCTAAGGCTCTGATATTGTACTGACTTCTTTCTTGTTGTCCCTAAGTAGTCCAACATCATGTGTTTTCTCTTTCCTCTTGAATACCCTCACCACTATTGCCTCAGCGCTAAAGAAGGAAAAGTAAAAGTCGTGGACTAGTTTTTGTAGGCTTTGGAAGTGCTATGGGTCTGTTCATGCCCGTCATTAATTGTTTTAGGCAGACAGGGCATGATCTGCTTCCCTGTTTCCATTAAAACAAGGCAAGGTCCCTGAGGACACTGGTGGAGTAATTACAGGCAACTGAGAGAGCTGCTTTTCGCCAAAGGCATCTGCTCTTGTCTTAATATTTCACAACACAATAGTATTTAACCAAAAAAAAAAAATAACATTACTCATTATTTCCATATTCTAAATTGCATAAGCGGCTGGTGGCAACGATCGTCTGCAAAGACAGATGTTCATCGCCGTGGGAACTCTAGACTGATGTTCTGAAGTTAAGGTCTACAGGTGAGGTGCCTTTAAGGACTTTCTAAATGTCTACGATGTGGAAAAAACGTCTTTATTGACGGAGGAGGTCAATGTGCAAGAGGGGAGAGGATAAACTGATGCACCAAGGGCAGAGACGGATTCACTCGAGGTCAGAAGATTGAGCGCTCATATAGTTAATGAGATCGTGTGTCATACTTAAAGCTACCAGTGGTCATTTGAATGGACCAATGTTCCAATTATAGCCTTTTAGCGTTGCTAATGGCAAACTCTGCTGTCTGCCTCCTTCCCTTTCGAGGTAATAACTTATGAGGGGGCCGTGATGACAGATGAGCGTTGCAGTAACGTTAGTGAAATGTTATCCTAACATCAGTCCAGGGTGACACGGTGTTCAGAGGTGGGGAAAAGGAGGGAGGGAGATAAAATGAAAAACACCTGCAGCGATCAGGGTGATCCTCTGTCTGGTAGAAGAGTCTCAACATCTGGTTTCATCTGAATTCAAGGCAGATGGTGTATCATTCTTACTTCCCTGTCCCTGTCTCACTCCTTCATACCTCACACACCCCACCTCCCTCCCTCCCTCTCCTCTAATTCCGCCCCCCCCCCCTTTTTTTTTTTCTTTATTTGAAATATCATATGGAAAATTCCTTTGCTCTCATGGTGAAGGTGGAAAAATAAAAAAAAAAAGAAGCCTTGTCTGGATTCTTCCACGCCAGTTGTGATGATTGATAGAGATGTAGCTGTTTTCATCTTAAAATATTGGACAAAACAAACAGTCATAAATCTCACCCTGTGCATACAGAAGGGGAGTGGGGAAGATAGTGACCCAGGAGAACTCAGGGAAGAACACAGTGAAAATTTTATGGCAAAAAAAAAAATGTTAATGTCGATTTTGGATGGTTTCAGAGGCCTGGTGGAATCAGACTCAAAGCACTAACGCCAACAAATGCTCATTTCATTTCATTTCATTTCATTTGCGTCTTAAGCTCGGCTGTTCCCTCCGTAACAATTACATTTAACCACAATTCCTCATTCGCCTCAAACTCAGATCAGAGTGTCTTAAACAAATGCCTATAACGTTACCACTTATTTTCTTCATTTAAGATAACGCACCGGTCGTGGACTACTCAGATTTAACTTTAAAAATATTATATCATTATTTTCTTCTTCTTCTCTTTTGTGCTGTGGCCAGACCAAGTCACAGTCACTGCTAATACAAATACACAACATACCATGTCAACCTGCTGTGTTTCCTGGCTCACACATGAGTGAATATGTGACCCTTCCACCAAAGGACCCCCCAAAAACTAGAAACAAACCGCCTAAACCCTAAAATCTCAAAATCAGTCGTCATCACCATCTCAAACGTTGGCATTAGTGCGGCTCAAAGCTCTTTTTTTTTTTTTTATGTCTTTCTTTATTTTTTTGTCAGCGGCAGTTGGCCGAGACTTTAGCGCAGCCTTGTAGATGTAGATCTCTTTTGGACTGGTTGAATAAGCCTGATGTCTTTGTGCTTCAGTCTGTTTGGAAAACTGGGATTCATCAGGTTGTAACTCTTACTTATGTTATTGTTTTGGGCTTGACTGCAAAGGAATGTGCTCTGAGGTCTTCAGAGGTCACAGCCAGGTTCAAAACACAGAACAATATGGTATATGTATATATGTGTCCATTTGGGGCAGAGGTATATGTGTGTGTGTGTGTGTGTGTGTGTGTGCGTGTGTGTGTTTGTGTGTGTGTGTATGTGCGTGCGCACGCACGTCTATGCTGAGTCTGTCTGTGGATGGAGGTTGAGTCTCAAAGTATATTTAAACATAGTTTCGTCAGGGAAAAAAAACTTCAGATTTTGCCTTAACTGGTATCCAGGTGTAAAGGACAGAGGGGCACGAAAAGAAGCAATCTTGTTTTCCTCTTTGTATGTGAACCTAAAGTAATGTAAACTCAGCAAGCCCATATAAAATTATATGGTCAATTTGACTTATTTTCCCTTTCTCTGTGAAAATCCAAAAGGGAGACAGGGAACCAGGTTCATTACAATGTGTTCACTTTCCAAAATTCTACTCCTCTCTTTTCCTCGAATAGCTCCCCTTTCCGTTCCTCCACTCATCTAAAAGATGGATAGACATCTGAAATATAAAGCCCCAAGATCTGATGAGATCCTATTAGATAAAAGACCTCGTGATACTAAGCCAAATGGCCCAGCGCTGAAATGGAGATATTAAGTGTTCCTCTAATATGACTCTGTGAGAGGGAAAGAAAGCAAAGCCAAATTTTCATTTGTTCTTCTGGCTACCTTTCAATCCTTTCCATGGTACTGACTCTGCTGCTCCAGGAAATTGTATTCCTAATGATGTCCCCCATCAACGTCTGGCTCGGGAAAGCGGTATGGAAATGGGCTGGCACAAATACAGCTCTTCACTGAAGACTCCGGTTCGGAAACCCGAATCGTAACCACCACAACAAGTAGCAAACAGAGGTGTGATGACTAAATGTGTTGGAAAAGATGACGAGTCTCTCCGCCAAGGTTTGGTCTTCAGGAGATATCTCTCTCTGTTGCAAAGCTAATCTCCCTCATGGTTCTTTGAGTCGATGAAAAGGCAAAGGAATCCCTGACTAAATTTTTCCACATCTTTACCCCCCCCCCCCCCCCGACTATCAAACCGCATTTAGAAAACTGTAAAATCTGGAACTTTGTACTTTGAATGTGACAGAACTAATTACTTTGAGACAAGCGAAGAAGCTTAAGAGTGGCAAGAAGAAAACAATATTTTTTCTGTGAAGTAAAGTTTGAACAGCTCATTGAATTAGATTAGTTTATTCTGTGTTTATTCTTTTAGCCGTGATTAAAAACAACCCAAAATGAATCAACATGGGAACTGCTATCCTGAATAGAAAAACACAAATGGGGCAAGCTGATATTTTTCTGCCAAAGCCTTGTGTTTTGACATATGTAATACAAGCATTAAATAAATAATTATTTAGCTCCTGTTGTTAACGAGACTCTACATCTGAGAGAAATTTTGCTTGTCTGTAAAGCTTTGTCTAATGATTCGCATTTAAAACCCAAAGCTGCAGAATGAATCGACAGCAGAATCAGAGTTTCTATCGGGTTAACAAAATACTGAGTGGAAAAAAAAAGAAGAACTAAGATAAATTCAAAAACAGATACACACATGTACTAATGTCACTTGGAAACTTAAAAATAATTTATGGGGGGAATGTAGGTCTTACGATTTGGAAGTTTGTTACATAACTGTGCGAATGATTTATTGTCGCTCAGATGAATATTATGGATATTTACAATGGTGAAAAAGAATTTATACTAAGAAGGAAAAATGTCTTAAAGGATGAAGAAAGACAAAAATAAAACAGATAGCGAGAAAGGCAGATTTTTATAAAACGACCAGAGTGACTCAATAATCTTAGTGCTAAGAACAAAAATTGCGCTTGAAAATGAAAATATCTTTTATTGTGGATTATGATCTGTAGCAAAGTGCCTTTCATTGGATGTGTCCATAGAGTATATGGGAGGAGAGACCGTGACCTATTAGTGGTTCCCACAGCCCACATAAAGTTCAACATTCGCTCTTGAGTCACTGTGCCTTGCTCCTGACATAGACACGGGCTTCCTCTCTCCTCCTGATCCGAAAGAAGCAGAACTCAGTGGAGACCTGTGAACTGCAGCATGCTAAAGCAATCAAACATGGATCCCAGACCGCACCACAGACTGCCTGTTCTCAGAAGACTACGTCTGACTCACCGGATCTGGGGCAAAAAAAAAAAAAGAAAAAGAAAAAGAAAAAATGTTCTTACTCAACATGGATGTCTAACATACCCTTTAAACCTTCTCACCTAAGAGAAAGCCATCTCCCCTGCCTGTGTTCTGAACTGACATATTCTAAAGTATAGAAACCTGCCCAGTGACATGTATTCGTCCACATCTTCACAATCTCTGCGTTACAGACATCAGCTTGTCTTAATCTATAGATGTAACACAGCTTTCTTATGGTGAAACAGAGGTTTCTTTCTTTTTTTTTTTTTTGTAGGAGCAGGACTCTGTCCTGGTTCAGGTGATAAGTTCAGTCATAAACTTTACTACTTTGCAGTACCTCTCTCTCTCTCTCTCTTTCTCTTTCTCTCTCTCTCTCTCATCCATAGACTTCTTTAAAAGGTCTCCTCTGCCGGGAGCCCCGGCCGATGCTTTCTCTGCCATCCAGCAGTGCTGAGTTGTAGAGATGGCAAAGTATGTTCCATTTGTGTGGCCAAAGGGAAACCAAGCAAAGCGAAAGGATGTGGTAGAACTTCTTGAAAAGCCATTATGAAGAGAGAGAGAGAGAGAGAGAGAGAGGGAGAGAGGGAGAGAGAGAGCACTGGAGCATGGGCAGTAGGAATTATAGCGAGATCTGCATCAGCTGCCCCCCCCCCCAAAAAAAAATCTGCTGATGTGCCCATTGACTCTCTCGGTGTGGAAACCAAACGTTATAAAAATTACTCAAACAAAACATACTTTTGTCCAAGATAAACTTTCCCGTGGACCCAAAATGGCTAAGTACCAGTGGTTCCAGCTCTTTAGTGGAGGGTGATAGTGCTCCCGGACAGCCTGCAGATCATTGTGCATTGATTGCACTTTGAAAGAAATGTAGACTTCATTGAGTGAATCTCATAACAGTGAAGGAGTAGTCTTAACAGTCTGTAACCCACTGAGGTTTATTATGTATAGAAAATGGCACATATATTCCCAGAGTAGACAATCTCTATTATGCATGAATCTATACACAGTTTCCCAGAAACTCCTCAAATTTGATATCTTTCAATTAGAATTCAAGTCCCTAAGCCATGGTTGTAAGAAAGTGACATGTATTTAATTTACGTGTCTATGAACTCAACATTTCACTGCTCATTTTCATTGTCACGCTCCAGTTCGAGAGTTTCCCAGTCCTGTTGTAGGCTATATGATATGCTTAATAGTCTTGCTTGACTAGAGTGTGAGGTGTGTGTATGTGTATTGTGTCAATTCGAGCATTCAAAAATATATGAATTTTGTGCTGGAGCTTTCCTAACTATTCCTTTCATACTGAGCGTATGTTTTGCTGTTTCCAACAAAAAAAAACATGTTTGGCCTGTCTTGTTTTTCCGCAAGGTGACTATTGTCAAATAAAATTTGATGCCAAATAAATGTAGGTCTTAAGTTTTAACAGTGTCAGAGACATTTTTCAGCAATGACAAAGCACTCATCCATGCCCATAAAAGACATTTTTTTGGGGGGAAACTTTCGTAATAAAAATTCCACAAAGATAACAAATGTTTGAAGTGAGCTCGAAAGTTCCATTTTTCAAGTGTAGCAGCCAGGTTGACTTGAAAGGCTTCAGTCCTTGGATTTGTTGTAGATTATTGGTGAATGTCTTTGTAATCCTGCAACAATGTTGCAACAATACAGAGACAATACAGAGAATTACAAAAACCAAAATCATCTCACAGGATGAAGTCATTATAACTATGATCTTTTATGCTAGGTCATCGCAGGACAAAACTTAATGATTTTTGAACGGATCAGAGTTCGTTCTGAATGGGCCCTTAGTTTGACCCGTTTCCGATCAGACCATCGTTAAGAGCAGTGTCTGTAAGCCAGCTGTGATGGCTTTTCTCAGGAATGTCTCTGTTTTTTTGCTGAATCCACTCAAACATCTGGATGACCATTTGAGAGACATGACAGGAGAATAATGGGATTTTGACCACTCATCTAACGCCCCCCCACCCAAAAAGAAATCATGATTTTTTTTTAGCTTAGCTTAGTAATCATCATCTTCCTTACTCTTTTAGATCATTTTCCAACTAAAAAAAAAACTGTTTCACTTCAAGAGCATCTTTTATGAAACAGGTGCCAAATGGATAAGTGGTGATAAGTTGTCTTGTTTACTCTTTTCTCAGACTTTTAGGACAACATGATAAATGAGTGGGTGTCCACAGGTGTGTATCCATCATCACAGGATGTGTTTTCATGACTCCCCTTTGACAGGCTATAATATTTAAGAAAGTTTAAACTTGACCCAAATAGCCACACTTGTTAAGAGGCACCCAGTCATGCAGTGGCTTCGCCCCCCTTCTCCCGCCTTCATTTTTACAAGCCTGCTGTCTCCCCCTCATAAAAGACAAATCCCGGCTCTGGAGATTTATGATCTGCTCTCTGGGTTCGTTTACATCGGCCATTACATGTGCCGTTTGACACCGGGCCCGAATTTGACAGAAACAATCCCAATCAGATTTTACCAGCAAAAAAAAGACAAAAAAAACCCCAAAGTGTTGTAACATCAAAAGCATCAGGTGTAAGATTATGCAGAGACAAACCAACCAGGATGATGCATGTGGTGTGCATTAAAAGAGTCTTGTATTATGCCATTTAGAAAAAAGAAATTCTAGAAAGAGACTTCAAAGCATGAAGAACAATGCAAAATGATTGATTTGGATGAGACAGAATGAGGTTGAGAGGAGAGAGAGAGGGAGAGAGAGAGACAGAGAGAGAGGGAGAGAGAGAGACAGAGAGAGAGGGAGAGAGAGAGAGAGAGAGAGAAAGAGAGAGAGAGAGAGAGAGAGAGAGAGAGAGAGGCCTAATTTGTCACACTCGAAAACTTCTGACTAGCTGCTGGCATCACAGGCTATCTCTCAAGCCTGCTCTTCTTCTTCTACTTCTTCTTCTTCTTCTTCTTCTTCTTGTTACATCAGTCAAGGGTGCTGAGAGTTTGTACAGAGGCTCTTCACACGGTGCACATATGACAATGGAGTAAGCCTGGGGAAGAATGGTTCTAATTAAAATGGTGTAGGGGGAGAGTCTAGACGCTGCATCTGGGAAAAAAAGAAAGTCCTGCCTGTCTCTTTGCTCCTCTCAGCAAATTTCAGAACCAACCCCAAGCCAGAAAACACACCTGCTCGAATCTGATATCCCGCTTTTTTTTTTTTTTTGTCTCCTCACAGTAATGTCCCCTGAGCTACACCGTCCTACCACTAATTCACTCCGGCAAAGGCAAAAGCGAACGGCAATACACACTAGTCTCCCTCTCTTCCTCTCTCTCTCTCATGCATTTATTTTGAAACCTCTCCTACAAGAGAGTAAATGGAGTTATGGTTTTCACATTTAGAGATGACCCGAGATCGGACATACACTCACACTCCGTGTTTCTTAGGCCAGGACGATGTTGTATCCTTTAGAAGTATCACAAGATTTAGAGAGTGAAGAAGAAAATTTGAGGCCTATGTACTATGCCAGTACTGGGCTTAAACCAAGCAGTTGGCCTTGAGAATCATTGAGAAACAACAGCAAAAGTTAAGCTATGACAATGCATGAAAAATCATTCATTCTTTGGGCTAAAAAAATCAGACATTTCCTCTCTCCAGTGCAACCATGTAAGCCTCATAGTCCCACTTGGTGAGAACATTTGTTTGGGAGTTCACCGGGGCAGTGTTCGGAAATGTGGAGCAGAGCTCATGATTTCCTCAGGTTTTTGGGTTTTTTGGGGTTTTTTTTCAGCTAAGTTGAGAGCACAGAGGCCTCGAGGGAGAGCTGTCAGTCAAAGCTGGCAGGGTTGTTGAGAGCTAGGCATTGCTACAAGAAGCTGCCACTGTTTATTAGAAATGAAGGTTGATTTAATGTTTGACCATAGCTGACGTGTCCGTCGGGAAAAATGGGAACTTGCCTCAAAGGAATCTCCCTCTCTCTCTCTCTAACTCTCTCTCTCTCTCTCTCTCTCTCTCTCTCTACCTATCTCTCTCACTCTCCCATTTTCTATCCCTCTCATTGCACTCACAGTGTATTTCCATCCATGTACCTTTAATCGCACACATGATTTGCAACACTGTCTGTTCTGGACAGGATCATTTTTGAGATTTGTTCCTTTCATTTTTTTTCCCTCACAGTCGTTTTTACTTTCTGATCATGCCCAAATCACTCTTCCTTCGCTGAGTGAGTCAAGTCATGACTCACCATCTCCAGTGCTTCTCCACAGGAATGTTCTTGTGCTTCTCTGTAAATCAGGACCCACATCTGGCTGTTCGGATGGAGCCCGAGATTCCCGTTTCTCAACACAAGAGCTTCTCAGAACCCACGGTATATTTGGAACACATCGGCTTTCATTCACAGTCTAGTGGTCCAACTTTCCACCTTGTTCTCTTTCAGTCAGCTTCAAGGGCATAGGGTGTGAGTTGTCTAAACGGTACTCGATGGGACAGATAAGCGTCACAGTCTTGATTAGTCGGATTTCTTGTCTCCATTTCGAACGTATGCAATTATCATGTGGGAACCCCTCAGGCAATTTTCGCTCCGTTCTTACAACGCAGGGTGCAGAAGGACATATCAAGCTAGAAAACTTGGCCTCGTGAGCTAGCCAAGCAAATAGAAAACAGATAGGATGTTAAATGGTTCAGACAGTGGGTTTCGTGGAGAAGAAACTCTTTAAAGTTTTGCACGTGAAACTTCCCAGCAGACACTGTTCGTTTGATATCCTCTTGGCTGCCCCAAGGTGTCTACGGAGACCCAGTGTGAGATGAAGATGATGAGAACGCTGGAGAGCACTCGGCTCGGCTTGACGCTGAGCCACGATGCCGGTATGAAGAGTCACGTCTGGGTTTGGTTAGTCCCAATTAACCCAATTCAAAGAGCCTCAGGAGAAGAGCTGATGAGTGAAGGAAGAGGGGTCCAGGTTAAATGCTTTTCACATCTTATATTTTTTTTTTTTTACGATGGACAGGTTCCCTTAGCTTCGTGCAGTAAGTTCTGAAAAGGTCATTGCTGCATGTAAATAAAGACAAATGACTAATGTTGAGAACTTTCCAGAGGCTAATTTTGAAAGATGAGAGATAAAATTGAGTTAAATGTACATTCATAACTGATAAAGAGGGAGCAAACACTTCAGTCCCACCATCGAGACGCGAGCTGTTATCAGTCATCTCCAAGTGAGATCATATGTGTCCACCGAAGGTTCAGGGGTCATGCTTAGAGGTCAGTGGGTTCACATTCCTCCAAGAAGTCACTGAAAAAAAGGAATCTCTAAGTCGGTGACCTTACCTCTTTGAGTCTACCTTTGACCATCAGAACTGTGATGTTATCACATTTTAACAGAACCTGTTTTGACATCTGGCGACTATAACCTATTATTTCATTCTTTCTCATCTCCTTTACTCTCTTTTTAATCTCTCCAAACTATCAATCACTCAGTAAGATCTGCTGTCTGTTCAAATGTCTGTTTGAGAACAGCAGGTCGATAGTTCATCTTAACTCTTGGACAAGTGTGAATAGGTTCGTCTGTTGCTGATATTATAATTGTTCATTACAGTCGCCATTGTTATTGTTATCGATGATTACAATTTTGGGCCGTACGATTTTCTCTACAAGGACACAAAATCTAACTGTGTTCTGGCAAAGTCTCGATCTGTTGGATGTTACATGGATGTTTGCATACTTGCAATTTGTTTTTCCTTTGGAACCAAAGAATATTGCCACAATGATTCCATACACTCAGCGGGCCTCTTTTCGGGGGTGACTTGGAAACACTTGTTTCAGGTCAAAAGCAGTTTCATCCAAAACAGTCTTTCGTTTGGAAACTCTGAGCTAATGTTCAGCTGTTCTCAAAATATACCTTGAGACACTTTTGATGTAAGTATAAAACAGTATCTATGAGTCCATCCATGAACTTTCCTAAATCCATCATGCACAAACAGCGTTGCCAGTTATAAGAAGATATAAGCTACACTGTGCGACTGGATTGCAAAGGGCTCTAGAGGTTCAGACAAATTCCTGTCTGGGCTGCAAATGCTATCAGTTGAAATACAGACAGGATAGAGGCTGCCCTTAACACTGAGGAGTCTTCAGCTAGCAGATTAGTGGAATGAACCCAGATTCACTCTCTACAGGTCCATCAAAAAGGAAACTCAGTACTACAGTTTGAGCAGGTTTCACATGCCCAGATTAGGCAGTTTATTTGTCGACAATTTAAAAACTGAGATTGAGGAAGGCTGAAGATGCTATACAACTGTGCACTAAAGTGAATCTTTCACAAAATGATACTAAACAATTTTTTGTGTAGACCTTTCCAAAAAGTCAAAATTTGACATGACTGAGTGAAAAATGGAAGTGAATTTCAGTAAGCACATCACTGCTGGTTGACACATGGTGGTCCCAGCTTTGTTTATGCCTGTGAGTGAGTGTCCTTTGTAGTTCTATACCACAGGGACGAACTGGATGGGTTATGTACTACTGCACCTTGAACCAGTAAAGCATCTCAAGTAGCTATTTTGGGAGCCTGAGGGTAAGTCCAGGAATGCAGACTCACAGTAGGGTTAGCATGGAAGGAGGGGGGGGAAAGGTAAAACTAGAAATAACACAACAGGGTAATCAGCTGCAATCTTTCTGCTGCTGCACCATGATTTCTTTACTCTAAAAGAGTTTGAATGAAGACGTACCTTGGGAAAGCAGAATTTTCTTTCCAATGGTTCTGAGCATAAGTTGGAGAATTGAAAAATCATCATCTTCTTTTAACTCCACAACTGTGGTTCTACAAATTCCTCGTCTTCGCCGTTCTATCCATTTATTTGTTCCAGTTACATCAGGTCCATATATGGTTTTCTAGATTTTTTTTAAAAAAAAGGCCTCAAGATCAAATCCATACATGGAACAAAATAAACTAGGTTTCCTAGTACATGACTTGCGTGCTGGTTTTCCTAAACAATGTGGTTTCATTGGCCGAGAAGGCATAGATTTTGTGTCAGTCACTCTTAACATGGGTAACAGCTGATTTCAGTTAGAGCGGTTACTTTTTTTCTCTCCTGGAAACTATCCGTTGGAATCCCTATCTTAATTCTTTGTGTTCACTTGGATCAAGTACACTTTCCCATCTTTCTTTCACGTTGGTACGCTTTCCCATCTAGTATAAGTTAAAAACAAAAACATTTTCTGTAGTGAAATGAACAGATTAAGGGTTCAAAGGATACAAAGGATTCACAGGACACCCAGATTGAATTCAGTAAATGAGCTGAATATTTTGCTATTGTAAACTCACTCCAACCAACAGTTATCTTGTTCTTATTAGCATGGGTGGGAGGGAGAAGGGTGTATACAAGTCAAAACAAAGAAAAATGGAGACCACACAAGATTTCATCTAATCTTCTCCAATCCTCTCCATGACAAAGACTTCAGTAACCTAGTTACTTACCAGCAAGATGGAAATGGTTAGTTTTGGCAGTAATGTCAAGTTTTTTTTTCTCCTTTCATCACTTAAAAAGGGCTGGAATCTGGCCTCAACAAACAACTGGAAGTTTAAGAATGAGTCAGTAGACAGCCATCTCCTTTGAAAACCAGTATATTCCCTCTGCAAAACCCCTTTAACATTCTCAATTGATTCCACCAATCACAATTCTGAGTGGCAGGTTCTGCTGTATCATGGTGGAACCATGGCAAAATCCTGATGAAGTTAAATGCTTCACAAGATCATTGGGAATTGCTGATCAGACACTATTTGGGATTCGTTCTTGCTTGATATTGACATCGTGATACATCAACGTCCTCTCACAATGTCTTACTCATGCTGCATGACGATATGAAGTATTATCCATTTTTCTCTGACTCTCCAAATTTTTGTCCGTTTTCCTCTTGATGTGGAATGCCCAGTTACCCACAACCGCGCAAGTCCCCCCTCCCAGCCCCATCCCCCCCCCTGCGCAACAGCTGCCTCGGCTGAAGTGAGTCAGGCTGGCACATGCTTCTTGAATGAAATGTGAAACCAATCATTCACTTCTCCACACTTCAAATTGTGTGTTATTGTTAAGCCAAGTCGTGGCATTTGAAGGGTAGTATTGTTCTCTGAATATATATATATATATATATATATATATATATATATATATATATATATATATATATATATATATATGCACTAATCCATTAGAGACCACTACCTATGTGACCAGAGACCCTGCCCAAACCAAAGGAACACAGTCAGCTGTGCTCCTGTGGACTCCTGGCTCCAGTCAGCAGACTCCACAGACAGAAGTTAAACAGTGTCTTAACTGGTCAAACAACTTGTGAATTATGTGTGTCGCCCTTTTTATATCACTAACCTTTCAGTGATGGCTGTTTTGGTCTCATTTGACTTTATGCCAAATCTAAAATTGTGTTGATGCCTGAAGGAGGCTGTTTCGCTTCTAAATTGAAATACGCAAATGTTACCCCTGACCCTTTTCAACAGGAGGGGAGGAATCCGTCTCTCTAGATGATTCCATGACATCATTACTTCGTTTGTGATTTTGAAATATGATGCTCTCTGGCTGCCACAGAGTTTTAGTGTTGAGCTGGAAAGCATGGTTTTAATTCGTGGGCTAAAAGATGTATAGAGGTTTATATATCAGTGATGAATAACCTGAGGGTTTGTCCTGAAGGTCGGCCCATTTTGTCCCCAGATATTTTTCAAGCATTTGTCAGTTTTAAAAAGTGTAGAGAAAAACTCACATTTCAAGCTGTTAAGGAGGCACGTTTGCAGTTTCTGGTGGATGTTCTTGGATGTTTCTCATAAGTGATGCAAAAAAAAAGCACCTATTGTTTCTTTCAAAAAAATCCCTTTCTTGCTATTGTAAGATGAAGTAAATTTGTCAAGAAGCATTTGTGAAATATTATTGCCTCAAATTACCCATTATATACGCGTTCGTATGCACAAAATAGCCATAGACCTTTCACTTTGCGTTAAGCATGAAATTGAACTATAAATGCATACTCATTCGTGACTTTTACAAGACTGGAAACTATTCAAGGATACAAAAGGATATAGAGAGTAACTTGGTAACAAAGTGAGAGAAACAAAAATAAATTATAGTGATAAAATCTTTTTTCCCCATCAGTCCAAGACAATGACATACTCGTATAAAATGGTTGAGATGAAGTGTGGATTCTTTGGACCTTCTCTCTCTCTCTCTCTCTCTCTCTCTCTCTCTCTCTCTCTCTCTCTCTCTCTCTCTCTTTCTCTTTCACACTCTAAGAGCAGTGGGCACAGGTCCAGTCTGGAAGCCATTAGCCAAAAGTTCCACTGCAAATGACAGATAAGTGAATGCTTAGGGAATCAGCAAAGTGGGAAAAGCTAGAGAGGCTATATTTGGCCGTTATGTAACTCAGCAAATTCAGCCCAGTTACGTTAAAGGATATCTTAAGGCTTTATTCTGGAAGGTGCATAATGCCATAGCTTACCATAATTTATAGAACGGGTAAAATCCAAAGACTTTATAAATGCGCTAGGCCTGAGGTCAGAGCAAAGTAATGCGGATGGTTTATCGCAAGCCAGCTTCCATCTGATTTAGAGATTGTGGCAGAGAAATAGTAGCCCAAGGCGGTTCGAAAAGAGAGGGTCAATAATTTCTGCTTAGTAATAACCCTTGTTTTTGTAAAGATATTGGCAGATTAGAAACATGCAGTCAAGATTCATATACGAATATCTATTAATGGGGTTAACTGCAACGTAAGTTTCTTTTGCCTGGAGGCAAAACCATACCCAAAACCACACAGTCAATTGATTTTCTAAATTACTGCTATTCATTTAGCTTGATGCTTGCAGAAGAGCTATCTGAGGACTGAATGCACAGCTGCAGAGAATGTGATCTTTTGAGTAAACAAATAAGAAACCCTCATGAAAAAGAGTACATCGAACACTAAAATAGGGAACACTAAAAACTGTTGACTAAATTCAGTTTGATTTTGGCGATTTTTTGTTCTGACAGAAATTGCTTAAAATAACTTGACTATTATATGATTCAAACAGAAATATCGTTTAGTCTCAGGACTAAGAACTAAATCGAACAAAATCAAAAACAGCAACACTACTCCCCATCTCCTTCTCATTATCCTCTATTTATTCCAAACTAGAGACTCCTGACATCCAACAAAGTGTGAGAAGCCAGCCCAGAGCTGCATGTCCAAGACATCTGAATTCTCTCTCTCTAATGTTCACCATCCTTCATCAAGTCACTCTCTTAACCTAACCTTAAGAGGTTCAAATTCATCAATTTTTCCCCAAAGGCTCAATTCACTTTAGTGCAGTTTTGTTTTTATGGTGCTTTTTACAATAGACTTGGTCACGAAGCAGCTTTATTGGTTACCATGCCTGAATTAACCAGAATCTACTATACGTCATTCATATTAGAGGGTACTTTTACAATGATTTGGAGTCCAGATAGTGAAATGAATATGCAGTATGGATGTCGTGTATCCTCTTGGCAAGTCTACTTACAGTATTTGGGATTACTTGTTTATCTGCAGAACTTCTTTTTTTTTTCTTTTAATCCAGTCATGCAGTCCCCCACTGATAAAGCTGTCTGTTAAGAGCATCTTCTGGAAATGTCCTCCTCATTTCTGTTGGCACGGCATTAAATGTGGACATCATTTTCCAGAAACAGAATTCTTTCTAAGAACCACAACCATTTGTTACCCGAGTGATGGACATGTTCCAAAAGCAGAAGATGAATCTGCGTTTCTTCAGGAGATTTACTTTCAAGTTTGAAACTGATGACTCCACATGATTCAAAGCGACTTGTCATATTTTTCATGGTGTTATTTTGGGATGTGAAAATCCTACCTAAGCAGTACTTTTATGTAACCGGCGAAAATGAGGCTGTTATTTATGTCATTTTCAGGACTGGAGGACATATAACACACACGCAATAACACACGCACACACACACACACACACACACACACACACACACACAAACATCTATAACATATACTCACAGCATTGTGCAATAGGGAACACCTAACTGTATGACCTGTCTCTTTTAGAAATCAGAGAGATCAAAGTAAGTCATAAATGGTTGCATTATCACTGTCCCTGAACTCCTCTGACATCACATATATATATACTTTATTTCAGCACTCTACGTACATTTCAGGTAAAACTGAAAGCCTGACAAAGTGAAAAGCTCCAAGTCCAGTCTGAGGCATATTTATGCTGTGCTAAGTCCTAAAAATTGCGATAAAATGGTGTTTCCTGTGCATCCACATCTGAACAATATTATCACAGAAGACTCTACAAAACTCTGTTCTTAGTTCTTTCATGTAAGAGTGGTCAAAAGAGAGAGACAAATGTATGTTTTGCGTATAACATGCAGTCTTATGCAATTCTTATTTTGTCGATGGTAAGTACTTTGTGAGTGATAAATACCTTTTAAATGTACTTCTTAGAAATGTAGAAGTCTCCTGTGCAGGCGGTGACTTAATTCAAGGCTTCTGAAAACATTTTGTGAAAGCACAAGGTTCGTTTTGAATGCTATGCTATGTAACAATTCGGTAACTCAAAGATGAGATACACTCTTGTTGAATGTCATATCATATTTGCAACATTTTTAAAACTGACATGAGCCAGAGAAAGAAATATCAAATCGGAATTCCAAACAGCAACAACAAGAACAGCAACAACAACAACAACAACAACAACAACAACAATCACAACCTTTCATGCAGCATGTAAAATGATCTCACCCAAACATCTCTCTCTCTCCCTCTCTCTCTCTCTATGTATCTATCTGTCTGTCTGCCTGTCTGCCTATCTATCTATCTTTTCTTTCTTTCTTTCTTTCTTTCATTCTTTTGTAATGAGTCATGAGCACATGAAGTTTAGTCCACCCATTCTACGGCTCTTTTAACCAAAAGGGACTCTAGGTCTTATGATGAATGCATTTTGGCAGAAAACTTTTTCGGAGTATGTTGTGTACATACATGCAATTCATTTCCACTGATGACTGTTCACCATCAGCCAGAATAATCTCATAAGAGACTGAAAAATATGGAAAGATAAGGTAGAAGGCACTGGGAACAGATTCATTCCAGCTCAAGGGAGAGTGAATAAATCATATTTTCTAACATGATCAGATGCAGCCAAGGCAGGTTATGGAGAAGCCCTTTCGGAGACTGATCACATATTAATGTATAGTGCTGTCACAATACTTTCTTTTCCTTTTTTAAATGTTTTTTTTCTTTTCTTAATTCTAGTACTTACAGTGTAATTATATATTCCTCCACGATTTTCCACTGATGATCCTCTTTCGTTAAGGAGAAACATGTATACTCACATATTTGAATCAGTCTTTTCTGATACAGCTCAAGAATGATGAAGTCTTGCAGGGTAAACCTTTTCAAATTAAAAACCTACTTTTCAAAAATACTGTGGTGAGCTGGGTTTTATCTGGAATAATGACACTGCTTTAGCTCTTTTGGCATCAAGCCTTTTATTTTGCAGCAGTGCAAAACAGGAAGTAACAACAACAGGCAGACACAGCAGGAGGGAAGTACACCATTCACAAAGACAGTAACACTCAGAGTGCACAGACAATATAAAACTATTGCTAGAATTAATAACACAACACAAAGACTAAATGATCAGCAATACACATACGATTCTACTAGACACAATGGGAAAACATAAACTGAACAACAATGAACTGGGGTTAGGCGACAGTCCATCACCCCAAGGCATGCTGGGAAGCTCCGCCCACCTACCCCCCCCCCCCCCACACGCTACACAGCTAACCGCCTAGGTGGTTAGTTGTCTCCAGCACCCAATGCGCCCATGACAAAGTCCCTGAGGTGTTGGGGCAGCCGACGCTGTTGCCGAGGCAACTTTGAGGGTTCCTTGTGGCTTTTGGTGATGGAGAGGGGGTCTGGGGCTGGCCCTCAGTTTCTGACTCTCAGACAAAGCCAAGGGTCGGTAGGGTGCGAGCTGGTCATGGCGGAGCACCGCCACCCGATTCTGTTTGACCAGTTGCACGATATACACAACGTCCAACAATCTCTCAAGCAAAGTACAGGGTCCGACCCACTGGCTCATCAGCTCACTGTGTGATATACCTACATCACTGTTACTGAGAGAATCCAAAGACTCGCGGCTCCTTTGTTCCCTGTGAAGGCCTCCAATCACAAACTATGACAGGCTGTCATCAAATGTCAGAGAGAAACTGTCCAGCAGTGTTTGCAGTGATGAGGTAGAGGAGGGTTGAGTTCCTCACAATCTGAGCACTTCCAGTAGTCTGCCTTTGTAACCTCAGTATCCTCATCAAGCAGCTATCCTCAGCTTCAAAGCTAGTGTCTTCATAAACCTCATCATCTCCAGACAAAGGAGCCTCATCGTTCTCACTGCAGGCGTTTGGATCAATAGACTCCACCTCGAACTCCACACTGCAGTTATCAGAGTCTGAGTCCTGGCCTTCCTCTGGCTGGTGGCGACAACATGGAGGACCTTCTGGCTGGCAGTGACGACGTGGAGGCTGGTCCCACATTCAGCAGCATGGCTACGTCTGCCAGCCGGCCTGCGTAGGCCTGGCATGCCCCCGGCACCAGCCGGGGGTCTCGGAGGAGCGCCGATGACGGCCAGGGGTCGCAGCGGCATTGGAGATCCGGCATTCTTTCGGCGGTCCGGGCGAAGACGTCGCGTTGGGGATGCTGGCTCCTTCAGCGGCCTCACCTCGGCAAAATTCCGTGCAGGGACACAGCGTTAGGTAGTCTCGCTAAGCCTTTTATTTTGCATCAGCATGAACTAGGAAGTGACAACAACAAACAGACACAGAAGGAGGGAAGTACACCATTCACGAAAACAGTAACACTCATAATGCACAGAATAACGTAAAATTATTACTAGAATTACTATCACAACACAAAGACTGAATGATCAGCAATACACATACGATTCTACTAAACACAATGCGAAAACATAAACTGAACAACAACAAAATGGGCCTAGGCAACAGTCCATCGCCCCAAGGCATGCTGGGAAGCTCCGCCCACCTACCACCAACACGCTATAATACGTTTGCCACGTCATCCACTTTTACACACTATACCGCTATTTAAAATATAGGCCTACAACGAGACAAGAAATGTTGGTGTGGTATGTAAAATTATAGCTTTTACCACGCGACATCTTACTCCGTGATGTCAGTGTTTAACTTGTGGTTTTCAGCTTAAATATAGAATGTTTCGGTGATCCCTTTTCAAAGACAATTTCTTTCTCCCGTGAAACGCACAGTGTGTGGCATTCTGAGTTAACGAGGTCACCTTCTTTCCACTCAGTTACTATCTAAACCTGACCCTACTCATAACCTCTTCGCATACCTACAAATGCAGGCGTGACCCCAGCCCTTACCCTGAAAGCCTCGGGCAAACTTCTTGCCAAAAGCAACAACGAATGAGCAATGTCACAAAGCACCGACGTAAACCACAAACTCTCTCTCTCTCTCTCTCTCTCTCTCTCTCTCTCTCTCTCTCTCTCTCTCTCTCTCTCTCTCTCTCTCTCTCTCTCTCTCTCTTAAAGACTCCTCCTCGAAAGCGAAGAAGCGCACACCACACTATTAATAAAAGTGAATTCAAGGGTCTTAGTTTTGCGGAGGCAACTGACGAGGCTGCAGTCGTCAGGAAATACTTGATGCTTGATATCATAACCTCATTGCGCATCTGCACATTAAAATAAATGTAGAATGTAAACTGACTGACGGCGAATACAACTGCAACATCAGTAAACTTTGTGCGCGCATCACTCAAAGCCCCAGTGCACAGAAGCCGCTGGGGTCGGATATTACGCACGGTGCTTTTTGGATTATTTTTTGCTGTCCTCAACACTGAGAATCTGGTTAATGAAGAAATTTAATCGGTTTTTCGAACTCTTTTAAGAGATCTCACTTAAGTTCTTAATAATAAAAGGACGTCGTCCTTTCTTCAGGTAAGAAATACCCGCTTCTATATTCTACACGGAACTTTTATCTTTACCGTTGGTGGCCAGTTAGTGTACCACATATTAAAGGGATGGTTTTGGCGTAATGTTTTATGATTAACAACAATGCACGGTGCTTTCACAGCTTTTATAATTACACACGGTTTCTTAGGGTTCATGCTAAAGCAATACTCTGCGCGCGCCAAAGCCCGCTATTTTGGGTACCCTAGAATGCCGAGTTTTGATGCTGCTGGAAAGCTGAGCATGCACAATACTCTTTACAGGATTTTCCGAAATGGGTTGTTGTTGTTGTTGTTGTTGTTGTTTGTTTCTTTTTCATGAATTGATGTCTAACTTAAATATATATCAAATGTGTTGCACGCTCTGAGAAACTGAGAAAAGTGTCATCTTAATCGCAAAATCGAAAAAAAAAATGAAAGACACCAACGTGCAGGTGCTTGTCTTATGTCCAAAGGCATTATGACTCTCAGAAGATGTCACGTCTGGTTGATCTGTTTGTTTCTGAGCGCTTCGGCTCTCACTCCAGGTAATTATCTCAGACTTTACTTTTGTTGTAAACAGTCATATATTTTTAATTAACTATGATGAGTTAAAAGTAGGCAAAATCATTGATGTGTCTCTTTAATTCAGTGTCAACCTTTTTCACAATCTCTCATAGACGGAGAGGTGGAGGATGAGACCGTGTTTGACCTCTTTGAAGCCAGTGGCATCTCCCGAAAGACCATTGGTGTAAAGCTTTTCAAAGGCCTAGATCCGGACGCGCCAGCGTACCGCTTCATCCGTTTTGACCAGCTTCCCTCCGTCAGCCCCGCAGCGCTACAACAGCTGCTTCAGCAAATCCAAAACAACGAAGGTTTCATCTTAATAGCCACGCTGCGTCAGGACCGTACGTCCCGTGGCACTATTCTGTCTCTAGAAGGCCCTGGACAACGGCGGCAATTTGAAGTCGTTTCAGATGGACGCACAAACACCCTGGATTTGGTTTACTGGTGGGCGGACGGCTCACGCAATGTGATTTCGTTCGAGGACGTTGACCTGTCAGACTCACAGTGGAAGAATGTCACGCTCCACGTACACGGTGAGACAACGACACTGTACGTGGGCTGCAGGTTGATTGACAGCTTTATTCTGGACGAACCGTTTTATGAATACCTGAGCGCCGCTGGAGGGCGCATGTTTGTTGCCAAGGGCGACACACGAGAAAATCATTTCAGGGTGAGAATATTTGTTGTGTGTGTGTGTGTGTGTTTCTGCCTAAACAAATGCACTTGTGTATGTTTTCAAATGACAAATAGAATATCTGGTCTGATCAAATGAGCACTTACCATGCCTAGTTCCCTTGTACATTTGGTTTTCTCTTGGGTGTCTCCTATGAGCACCACTCACTTCAAAACCAGCTTCGAATACCAAAAATCTAGACATTACCTTCTGTTTCAGATTTAGAGCTCTGCTCTATTACAGTAGATTATAACTTAGTTTGTCTCTTTCAGGGTTTGCTGCAGAATGTGCAGTTTATCTTCGACACTCCACTTGAGGATATCCTGGAGTATCGTGGATGTGATCTTTCAAATCCAGGTATTTCATACCCTCTGCTCCACTGTAACACAAATCACGTCAGTGCATCGAAGCCGAAATAACCTCATAACACATCATCTTCACTGCTGCTTTCACCATCATTTGGTTTGAAACTGAATGCTGAGAAGCATTTGAAGACATTTTAATTTTTGTCCCCTCCATTCGGCATGAACAACAGTTTGACTTGTGTGCAACCGCCGTATATAATCAGTATACTATCACCATCTGAGATGGAACCAGTCAGTATTGCATTGAAATCAGATGTGCTGGCTCACTTTGTATGAAGACAAGCATGTAACCATACTGTAAAGTGCAATCACGCTGTAAAGTGCAATCACGCCCATTTTAAACCATCTGGACAACAAAGTCGTTATTGTATATTTTTCTACGGTTCGTTCTGTGAGACAGAAATTATTCCTCTCTAAAGCACACTCGGGACATGACTGAATTCATTTGTGGTTTACAGGGATGATTTGAGAGAGACAAGATGTGTGTCAGATGTTTCCTTCTTTGGTCTATAGTGTGTGTGTGTGTGTATGCTTTTGGAATAGGTATGACACAGCCAAGTAGTTTTCCAAGACCAAGATTTTTTAAACTGTTTATCTGTAATTTCACAATGAAAATGAAATGTTCTGTGGTCTGACGTTAGAGCTCAATTCTGTGGTCTACCACTTTGTTTCAAAGTCAATTCTTCTATTTCTGTATGCCGGCAGCTGACTCTCAGAATTCCCTGTCAGCACTGGAGAGAAAAAAAACCTGATTCTAAGAGCAGACACACTTACTGGGGACGCACTCTTCTCATGGTATTTTAACACTTGGCAGTCAACTATAAAAGACAAACAGCTTGAGCTACACACACACACACACACACACTCACCAGTCGGCAGTGCACACATTCTCCCAGACACAGATATGCCACAACATGTTTGACTGAGAGAAATGATTAGTGAGGAAGGCTCATGACTGCATAGGTGGCTTTGTCATAATGTACTTATTTACATACGTTTAGGTCATTCATCACATGATGGTCATGTCTGTGTTGCAAATAAGTAGGTTAATGTTGCTAAATGATAGCTATACCTCTGAAGCCGAGGAAGTTATTTTATTTTGGCCTGTTTCTTCTTTGGCCACTGGTCTCAAATGTCAGAAGCCATGTGTGTAGACGAGAGACATGGACCAGTACAAGAAAACAGAGAAAAGACAGAGGAAGTTGGCTCATAAAAACACACACACACACACACACACACACACACACACACACGCACAACGCGCACACACACACACGCACATGCACACACGCACACACACACACACACACACACCCCTACACACTTGCAAGTGCTCACTAGAGACTTAAATAGATTAAACAGACACAGAAAAAATGTACGGAGTAGAGAACAGGGTCCAATGGAGACAGATTTTAAGCCAACATGCTCTTATGATTAGAGACCTTTTGATTGCTGTTTAGTGAATGACCAGCAGGTCTGTGGGTGAACTCTTGGCTTCAGCACCATACATCCAAAAATAATACATTAATCTTCATGTGCATAGCAAAAGAGCACTCACATTATAACTACACAAAGGAAATCACAGTTTCATGCCTGGAGCTGTCTAAATGGTGTTTTTGAACTGTCTTGGGGAAAAACCCGACCGTCTTGTTCTGGATGGGTCATGCACTGTTGTAGGACACACAGAATGAGAGTCATGAAATCCAGAGACTTGGAAACAAAGGTTAAAGGAGATGGTTAGCACTTCCGTTACACCAAACCACATTTTGGTGAGATAAAACATTGTTTTTCTATGCTTTAGATTGCCCTGTGGCATCTTTAATTACATTTTACATTCAAAATTATACAATGGACAAATGAAGTCATCTCTCCTCAAAAAAGAAACGCTACTTTTAAATACTTGCTCACTGCATATGTGAATGAAGTTGTGTGTGCGTGTGTGTTTTTGAGTTGTCCTTTTCAGGACAGTGTTTACAATCGTGCCCAGTAGGTGGGCTTTCACAAGCAGCTGCCCTGCCTGTGGTTTCTTTAATTCAACGCTTCATTTCTGAAGCTCCCAAAATAACTTCAAAATCGTTCTCTTCAAAAAAAGAGAGAGGGCGAGAGAACAGCCCCGACGAACAGCCCATGAAACGAACCTTTGCCACGGCAGAAAATTTCCACACGCGCGATGACACAGAGGACCCTGAAACGTATTCTTTTGGCTCTGCGAGTCCAGCGCACAATGAAGCTTTATTGCAAACACGTTTTGTCATCTGACTGTAAGCAACTTTTCCGTTGTTAAATTCCGCGCGTTGGGTTTTCCGCGCTTACCGTTTTCTGCAAAGCGTGCTCTTCCCGTTCGCTGCGGTTGACTGCCATCCAGTCTCTGGGGAGAGCTCGACAGGCAGAGAGAATGAGGCCTCTTGACAAGCCTGTGTTTCCTGGATGTCTGTTTCGTGCGCGATACGACGGCAGAGCCATGTATTAAATTTCCAGATTGTGTTTGCGCAACGCCGTGCCCCCTTGGAGAAGGAACGCTCGTTTAAAAACGCTGTGTTACCCGTTTAGCCAATTAAAACACTTTTCCTGATGGGGTCCTCACTGGTTTTTCAAAACATGTTTTATTACTCAGTGGACACTGAGAGAATGAGCTATCTAAACTGTAATTTGTAAGGGACGTTTAGTCTTTATGGGGCTAGAAATAAGGTTGATAAAAGTTAAACTGCAGTCATTCAACGGTTTCTCCAACTTTCCATTTTTCTTGTTGTAACTGATTTTTTTCAGCAATACATCACTTAAATAGTCAGAGAAAAAAAATGAAAGAAGTTTTCTGTACCAATTTTTAGAACCAAACAGCTACAAAACCATACATTGCAGATTCTAACAAAAAAAAACAACCAGCAAACTCTCGGTGATGTCAGTGCCACAACTCCAAATTGTTTAACTTCCAAATGTCCAACTTTTCTCCCTCCATGTCCCAACTTCCATCATCACTGTTCTTCATTATCCATTCTTCTCCATCTCCACTTCTCTCTGTCTGTAGAAGAGGAGAACATTGTGAGTGAAAGTACCGAGGTAGTGGACGTGACCTCCTCCTCCATCTCCACCAATGTGATTGGCCCGAACACGGACCCTCCTGCCACCAGCTCCTCAGAGGTCATGTGTGAACGTTCTTGCGAGGAGCTCAATAACCTCTTTCAGGAACTGAAGGGCCTCCGCGTTGTCGTCAGCAACCTCATCGATGGACTCCAGAAAGTGGTAAGGTTCTCTCCCTGCCCTTGCCAGGGGTTGGGGGGTGGGGTGTTGCGATTCAACCCTCGATCTCTCCCGGAACGCCACGGAGTTCTCAGCTTGTCAGCTTGACTTTTCATTGCTTTGGTGGACAGCCATTTGAGAAAAGTCTAAAATCAGAATTTGGGCTGAATCCACGACTACTGATGGCAATGTTTCATCATTTTCCAATTTCCATAAGTGTTAAACATGTAATTGGCCCCATAATTGGTATGTGTTCACATACCTGAGGAAGGAATGTTTGCACAGTAAATCATTGCATGTTTTTACACTTTCCCTGTTTCATGGAAATTTATGACCATTCAACTGGTGGAATCCGTTGTAGGCGTGTGTGTGTGTGTGTGTGTGTTAAGGTCCCTTTGGTGCATTTAGACTGTCTGGTGCCTCATGTATTCCTGACTTAATTTCAACAAACGCGCTAACGCTAGTTTTCTGGTATAGCACAGAATTCACTTCAGATTTACTTTCCATTTCATTTCTACATCTATGACGCTGCAATTATTCACAAGCACGTAATGTTCTCAAGTGCTCGTTACGCGCCGCATGCGAACCCACATACAAGTTTTTTTATTTCGGGGCATAATTATCATTCCCAGAGATAATCTAACACGCTCCCAATCTTGTGTGCAGACAGAGGAGAACTCGGTGATGCGCGACGCACTGAACCAGCTGCAGAACCCTGCGGAGCAGAGCCTGTGCTGGCACGATGGCAGATTGTTTGAGGATAAGGAGGACTGGATCGTCGATAGCTGCACCAAGTGCACCTGTCAGGTCAGTGCAGCCATCCTCTCTGGGACCGGGAGGGGGGAGAAGGGCGGAACGGCAGGGGGTGGTAATACGTGAAATTCACTGAGGAATTTATGCGGCGAAAACGCGTGCGCTTGTTTTTTCTGAGGTAAAATTTCTCAGAGTTACGCAGGGCTGATTTGACATTACGTAAAAAGGTTATGTTGCATTACATGGCTACGCAGTTTCAGTAATAGCAAGTGTGGATTGTACCAAAAAGTCTCAAAGTTCATGAAAAAGTGGTAAAAACGGATAAATTTGTTGTGTAGCCTAGTCAAGGAATATACGGTTATGTTGTGTCTAGTTTTTATTTACCTGGCTGTTTATCAACGGAGTATCACCCTGTAGGTGCTATTCTAATCTACTCAGAGTGAGTTGTATGGTTAGTGTGAGTGACCTTTTTTTTTCGTTCTTTGACAGGAGGGAAAGGTGGTGTGTCGTCAGATCACATGCCCTGCAGTGGCCTGTGCCAACCCGTCCTTCATTGACGGGGAGTGTTGTCCAGTCTGCCTTCGTACGTATGCCAGCCAACCAGCTTCACATGCATAGACATGGTCATACATAACACGCATGTTCATATGTGTGTGCCTGTATACTCGCTCTTGTTTGAAACTTCTGAATAACTGTGCTTTTCCAGCAAATTTTATATACGTGTGTGTGTGTGTGTGTATATGTGTATGTGTGTGTGTGTGTGTGTGTGTGTGTGTATGTGTATGTGTGTGTGTGTGTGTGTATGTGTGTGTGTGTGTGTGTGTGTGTGTGTGTGTGTGTGTGTGTATGTGTATATGTGTGTGTATGTGTATGTGTGTGTATGTGCATGTGTGTGTGTGTGTGTGTATGTGTGTGTGTATGGTTCTGTGAGCAGCTCTGCCCGACAATGAGGACGGCTGGTCTCCGTGGTCAGAGTGGACTCAGTGCACAGTGACGTGCGGAAGCGGGACGCAGCAGCGTGGTCGTTCCTGTGACGACAGCAGTAACACGTGCTCCGGACCCTCCATCCAGACCCGCAAATGCAGCCTGGCAAAATGCGACAGACGAGGTAACCACACCGCCACACAGGCTCTGTTAAAATCTCTCAAAAAGAAAAAGAGTTTTACAACACCAGAGAAACCGTGTTTTACTCTAAGTGTCTATGCTGCTTATTGTGGATGACTGGACAAGGGCTACCTTCTAAGGAAAGGAACAAGTACACAGAATTTCCCATTTGAAGTCAAAAGAACTGTTCCTGGAACAAAACTGTGTTCCACTGGTTTCTTTATTTTAAATGCTTTCATTGTCAACGTCTTTGGTTTTGTCCTCATCTTATGGGCTGTTTTTTTTTTTTGTGGTCAGTTCGACAGGATGGCGGCTGGAGTCTGTGGTCTCCCTGGTCCTCCTGCTCAGTGACGTGCGGGGAGGGGTTGATCACCCGAATCCGTCACTGTAATTCCCCTGTCCCTCAGAGAGGAGGCAAAGACTGCCAGGGTGAAGGGAGAGAGACACAAAGCTGCCAGGCTGAGCCCTGCCCTAGTGAGTATGACAGTCCAGATGTGACCAATCACAAACGTTCAGCCACGTGAACATTCACTTAACAACCAATCTCACTAGCCTCTGCTTGTAGCCCTGTTTGCCAGCTGTGAGCTGAGAGAGAGAGAGAAAGACAGGGATAGAGAGAGAGAGTGCGAGAGAGAGAGAGAGAGAGAGACAGAAGGAGTGATGTCATTTTTTCCAGTACTCTTAACTATCATTAACGCAGTGTGGGTACATCTCCATAGGGTTGGTTAAACTTACCGCAAAGAGATTATGACTAAGACACTCTGGACATTCACAACGGATAGACTCATCAGTCAGACAAAGAGAATGACTGTCTTCATTTGGAAACACCCAAAACCTTCAACCCAAAACTTCTACCCAGTAACACCAAAGGCTTAGTAGCTGGCAACCCCCCACCCCCAACCCCAACCCCCCCCCCTCTCTCTCTTTGCTGTGTAGTTTCTGCGAGGAGGTGTTCCAGAGGAAAAAGAGAAAGAAAGGGACCTATGTGCTGCGTCTTCTGCAGATTTGACTGTTTATTTTATATTTCCACATCAACAAAGCACATGGTGTTGAGTGTTGAGGGGGTTTTAAATCAGTTCAACTACTTAATACAATGTGCAACCCAATTAGAGAGAGAGAGAGAGAAAGAAAAACCAGTTTGAAATCAGCGACTCAAATTATGGGAAAATGTATCCAATCTGACCGCCGTTAATGACATCTTTGGTTTAAAACTGAAATAAAATATTATTTCTCCTTAGTGCATTTTTTCACCTTTTTTTTTTCTGATGATTTGATTGTTCAAGTGGAACAAAGACCACATAAAACTAAATAATAAAATGAACAAATGCAGCGTAACTCCAAACAACAAACAGATGGACAGTGTCAAATCCAATGTGTGCCTTGGATTACGCAACCTATTTCAAAAGGCCCAAGTGCAGCTGTTTAAACAGGATGTGTATCGTAAGCCCAATCTGTAGTAAGCCCAGAGATTATACATGGCAGTGTTTGTTGGCATGTCTAACGCAGCCCACTGTAAGCTCACATGGTGTCTCTGTACAGTTGACGGCGGTTGGGGCCCCTGGTCGCCGTGGGCGACTTGCTCGGCAACATGCGGAGGGGGCCTGAAGAGTCGTACCAGAGAGTGTAACAGCCCCGCCCCAGAACACGGCGGCAGGAAGTGCATGGGAGACGCCATCGAAAATGAAGTCTGTAACAAACAGGACTGCCCCATTGGTGAGTGCTTAAACGGGAAGGGCCTCTTCTTTTTGCCGTCTTTCCCAGAAAGAAAAAGACACAGGGAACGTTCCTGCGTGACCATGGTCTTGAGCCTTTTCATAGCGTAGTACCTCCAGCTACCTCACTCACAGTTCACGAGTAATCCTAAAAGCCTCGAAACTTGGACGTGCGCACGTTTCATAAAACGAAAAGAAAAAAAAAAACAAAAAAAAAAAACAGCAGTTAATATTTTGAGCAGCATTTTTTTTTATGGAAAGCTTTTTGTTTTATGGCACTTGCTGTGTTATTTTGACAGATGGCTGTCTGTCCAACCCCTGCTTTGGTGGAGTGGAGTGTAGCACAGATGCCGATGGCTCATGGGAGTGTGGGCCTTGCCCTCAGGGTTACCGTGGAAATGGCACCACCTGTGAGGATGTCAATGAGGTCAGTTTTTTCTACAGGTGTATGACAGTTGACGATCCTGTCTGATTAGTTATTAAGTCGACGTAAAGAGTTAAGTTCTACTCAAAAAAAAAAGGATGTTTTCATTATGTACCATATGATGAAGTTCTCATTAATCCAACGCTCTCTCTCTCTCTCTCTCTCTCTCTCTCTCTCTCTCTCTGCAGTGTGATATGGTGTCAGATCTCTGTCATAAAGTAGGAGGGGTCCAGCAGTGCGTGAACACAGACCCAGGATTCCACTGTCTTCCCTGTCCTCCACGATACAAGGGCCCCCAGCCTTACGGCATGGGAGTGGAGGCAGCTAAGCGCAACAAACAGGTCAATAAAACAGCACTAAACTCCCACGATACTCACTGTTCAGACAGCGCTTGTCCCTGCAACATATAACAGTAGACCGGGGTGAGGAAAGACATACCAAAACCATACAAATGACAGTGGGTGTTAGTGTGTAACTTAAACATGCAATGATTTTCTCACGTTGAACCTCTTTTTCCTTCTTTCTTTCTTTCTTTCTTTCTTTCTTTCTTTCTTTCTTTCTTTCTGTCTTTCTTTCTTTCCTCCTTCCTTCCTTCCTGCCTTCCTTCCTCCCTCCCTTCCTCCCTTCCTTCCTTTCTTTCTTTCTTTCTATCTTTCCTCCTTACTTACTTTCTTGCTTCCTTCCTTCCTTCCTCCCTTCCCTCCTTCCTTCCTTTCTTTCTTTCTTTCTTTCTTTCTATCTTTCTTTCTATCTTTCTTTCTTTCTTTCTTTCTTTCTTTCTTTCTTTCTTTCTTTCCTCCTTACTTACTTTCTTGCTTCCTTCCTTCCTTCCTCCCTTCCTTCCTTCCTTTCTTTCTTTCTTTCTTTCTTTCTTTCTTTCTTTCTTTCTTTCTTCCTTTCTTTCTCCATAAAAAGGTGTGTGAGCCGTACAATCCCTGTAAGGATAACAGTCACAGCTGCCACAAATATGCACAGTGCATCTTCCTCAGTCACTTCACCGACCCCATGTACAGGTGTGAGTGTCGTATCGGCTACGCCGGCGACGGTATCGTCTGTGGAGAGGACTTTGACTTGGACGGCTGGCCCAATCAAGACCTGGCATGCAGAGCAAATGCCACCTACCACTGCAAAAAGGTACTTCGTCATCCACAGTTATCTCACACATAGATTCACAAGGTCACCTTCAAATGCAGCGATGGAATGTCTGCCAACGTTGATTCTGAGTATGTCGCTTAGAGTCGTACGGACAGAGGCTAAAAGAATAAAGACATTCAGTTATTTTTAGTGATACTGATGAATTCAGAGAGGAATGTAGTCTACATGTGTTCATCACAATCCTTCCAGCGAAGAATTGCTAAAAAGCTAAAAACTGATTTCAAAGAATAGTTCCCCAATTAGAGGGAAATTACTGTCACGGCATAGATGGAAGCAATATAAATCTCGAAGCAAACAAACTTGTTAAAATGTTAAAAAATAGCTCTGTGTTTACCGTCTATTGTCCTTCTTGGAATGTGCGATTTTATGAGCAATGCACATTTCGACGAAATCTTTAATAAAGGGGTAAAGAGAGTACAGAGAGAACTCAGGATATTAATGATTACATCATGCTTCTCATGATGGATAATTGCCTGATTATGTAATTTTACGTCCTGGACAGAAACCAGGACCACGATCCGTAGTCTGCAAGATGTCTAAGGTCTCACATGTTGAATCACAGCAGCTGCTGGTTGAGTGAGGAGAACTGAGAGGACAAAAATATACAAAAATAAGAAAGAAAGAAAAAAGAAAGGAAGAAAGAAAGAAAGAAAGAAAGAAAGCAAAGCAATTCTCACAACAGGGAAATTATATATATATATATATTAAGCATATCTAATAAGCATAAGCATATTAAGCATATATATATATATATGCTTAATTTAATCTAATATATGTGATCTGTACTGCAAATGGTCATTTTGTGCACTCACCAGGTGCTAGCACATGCTAATTTCTCAAAAATGTCTTTTACTCCCATAGGACAACTGTCCCAATCTACCAAACTCAGGTCAGGAGGACTTTGACAACGATGGGCAGGGTGATGCTTGCGATAAAGACGATGATAATGACGACATTGTGGATGAGAGGGTAAGATTTGGATTAAACTGAGCTCTGAATACAGATTTTGAGATTCGAAACCCAATTTAATCCAAAGCAATATTAATCTATATCTAAGGGGTGGGCAGTTCATCTTTTTTACGCAAATAACAGGTCTGAATGGTTAACTATCCGCCAAACGAGTAAGAAAGCATGCTGATTGTTTGTTTACGTTTGCCGCGGCAGGATAACTGCCCGCTACAGTATAATCCTCGCCAGTATGACTACGATAAAGACGATGTTGGCGACCGCTGTGATAACTGCCCGTACGAGCATAATCCCTCACAGACCGACACGGACAACAATGGAGAAGGAGACGCCTGTGCCATCGACAAAGACGGAGATGGTACAGAGGACCCTGTCATACGTTTGTGTTTTAGAGACTCCTTTATTGCTCACTTTGAATGGAGGAAGCTGAAGAGGGGTTTTTTTCCCCTCTTTTTTCTTTTATCTTCTCTTTTGTTTCCTTTTTCTGTCTCTATCTGCAGAGATTCTGGACGACAGGGATAACTGTCCGCTCATTTATAACACGGATCAGAAGGACACCGACTTGGATGGAGTGGGTGACCAGTGTGATAACTGTCCTCTAATTCACAACCCACAGCAGGTCAGTGACACCTCAGACATGCCTATGAGAAATTAGTTCATTTATGAAACTGGTTCATTCATGGATGATTTTTTTTTTAAGCAAGAAAATTCATAAAAGCTCTTCCATTCTTTATTGAAGAATGAACATACCGTAGAGTAACTGTAACATAGATTTTATTGGCTTTTTGAAAAACTCTGCTTCCAGAGTACACTTTATTTATAAAACATTTTTCGTCATGTCTGTTACAAACGTCACCTTGAAAACCCAATTAGTTTTCTTAGAAACAGTTCTCAGTAAAAGCGTTAAGTGAATGGTCATTAACATGAACACTCTCACTTCTGTAGACTGATTCAGACAATGACCTGGTTGGGGATCAGTGTGACAATAATCAGGATATTGATGAGGACGGTCACCAGAACAACATGGACAACTGTCCGTACATTGCCAACGCCAACCAAGCTGACCATGACAACGACGGCAAAGGGGACGCCTGTGACCATGACGACGACAACGATGGCATACCTGACGACCGGGACAACTGTCGACTGGTGCCCAACACAGACCAGGTGGATGCTGATGGTAAGGAAAATATAGGAGATAATGGAAAGGTAACAGAAACAGTACAAATGACTGTAAACCATCGTTTTTGGTAAAATTGTTTTACTATTTATCTTGCTGCTGAATAAATTACAGTAGTTCAAAGAAACAGACATGACATGGAAAAACAGATACAGCCTTTTCTGTACAGTCTATATGGGAGCACAAAAAGTACAAGCCAATCAACCATAAACCCTTTAATGAGGCCATCCTCACCCGTAGCATCAGTGTTGTTCCGGAGAGTTCTGGAGTTAACGGGAATATGCTCACTGCCAGAGCCTGTTTGTCGCCCTCGGCGACAGCATCTGATTTGTGACTTCTGGCTCTAAACTCCCACAAGCACAGTTGCTCTGCTGACTGTATAGATAAGTGATAATGATTTCTGGAATGTTCCTCCAGGCCTTCCGTGCAAGTTTGTCTTAGCGTTAACTTTGAATGACATCTATTTTGGAATAATATCCTTGAATTAATTTTCTATATTAAAGTAATCCAAGGAACTGACACTTGAAACGGGAAAAATATACAAATTCTAGATGTCTGATAAAACTGTAGATATGAATAGGCACTTTCACAAAGCGTAAAATTTGCATCTTAGCTAATGCTTGGTCGATTAAGTTGTCCTCTCGAGTTTATTTAGGATACCTCAGATGTAAAGAAGGATATTATGTTACTGAGTTAAGGACTGACAGACAGTTTAAAAACTAGATCCCGTGCCATGTTGACCATTTCACTAAATTACTGTAAGCTAATGGAATGCGACCTTTATGCAATGAGAACACACTTGGATCCGATTCTGGAGTCAACTGACTTGGGTAGTGCATTGGGATGAAATTAACGTTTGGCCCATGTGTATGTCTGGGTGAGCTTCTACAGAACTACATGTGTCAGGGCATGAACAGCTCCTGGAGATCTCATGGTTTCTCTTGGCTGCGGTAACCAGAGCCTAAAGCAGTGGAAACTGACATACTTTTCCCATCCCTTTGAAAGTAAAGCGCGTCTAGCTTGGCTAAAATTTCACTTAAATACCAGCCCCGTGGATCAAACGGTCAACCCAATTTCATTTCACAGCTATCTTACAGCTGGCGATGTCATAAATCCTATTATGGAATTTTAAAGGTCAAGTCGGTTTGGCTGCATAGCGAAAGTAATACTTTATTGCCCGATAGAACTTTGCGCTATAATACAGTTATAATGAGTCATTGCTCTAAGCAGCTAAAAGCCCTTACAATAGGCTAATAAGAACTTCATGATCTTAAAGAAGTCTCTACCAACCTATTAAACAACAACTTCAGAGAGGAATGTAACCAGCTGTGAAATAATCTCAAAGCATTAAAATAAAGTGAGACTAGATTAGACTGGATTAAGAATATATTAAGAACTGCATCAGACTGAACCTCAGTTTCGTGGTTCCCCCAGGTGATGGCCGGGGTGATGCCTGTAAGGATGACTTTGACAACGACAGCATTCCCGACATCTTTGATGCCTGCCCGGAGAACAGCGCCATCAGTGTCACAGACTTCAGAAAGTTCCAGATGGTTCACCTGGATCCAAAGGGAACCACACAGATCGACCCTAACTGGGTCGTTCGAAACCAGGGCAAAGAGCTGGTACAGACAGCCAACTCTGATCCTGGCATAGCAGTTGGTGAGTGAGTGAACAAGAGGCACGCGAGTGACTAAGTACTTGAAGACTGAAATATTAACTACTTCAGTGGTTAACTGGTTCCATGAAGTCTGACTATCCTTTTTCCATCTGTTTTCAGTAATCTTAACAAATACTGTGGTTTCAGTGCGAGTTTGTATCTCTCTTTCTTCTTCCTTCTTGTGATCAAAGGTTTTGATGAGTTCAGTTCGGTTGACTTCAGTGGTACGTTCTATGTGAACACCGACCGAGATGATGACTACGCTGGCTTTGTGTTTGGATATCAGTCCAGCCGGCGGTTCTACGTAGTCATGTGGAAGCAGATCACACAGACTTACTGGGAGGACAAACCCTCAAAAGCCTTTGGCATTTCTGGGGTGTCCCTCAAAGTGGTCAACTCCACTACTGGCACAGGGGAGAACCTCCGCAATGCCCTGTGGCACACGGGCAATACAAAAAATCAGGTGAGTTGTTTCAGTCTTAACTCTCACAGTAGTTTCCACTTTTAATCATACTTGTAAGGAATGCGATCTATCTATGAGTGTGGTGGTCCTGCTGTGTCACACAGACCTACTAATCTCAGTAGGTGTAGATTTTGCCTTAGAATGTCAAGTATAATCCAGGAAATTCTCTGTCCATGGTGAGGAGAAGTTCATCATGCCTAAATTTCTTTTTTTATGGGCTAGGGCAGGGTTCCTCACATCCATTTATGGAGGGCCGAGGTACTTCTGGGTTTTTATTTGAACCAACCACTGTGGTCTCTGGTTGGCTAAAGAGCACACAAACCTGTTTTCCAGATAAAAAAAAGAATCAGCCTCTAATTATGAGGTGAGACCAAAAAAAAAAAAACCCAGCAGGACTTCCAGCCTAGAGGGCTGGATGAAGGAGGCCCTAAGCTCGGGCTACCTGTGTTTTAAAAATACATCTGGTGAGCACTCACCCGTAATCATCCAATGAACAGAACTGTGATTGCTATTTTTTACTCTTTCAGGTCCGGACCCTTTGGCACGACCCTAAAAACATTGGCTGGAAGGACTACACTGCATACCGCTGGCATCTAATACACAGACCTAAGACTGGCTTCATCAGGTATGGCCTCGAACACTAGTTCATTGGTACCACACACATTCAGATTATTTGTATTTTACAGGGTCAATTACTTAGTGAGGTCAGTGCTATTATTGTGTGTTATTTGTGTAAGCTCAGAAGAACAAAACAATGCCTCGGCTAGACTATTTGAAATATCCTGAATTTTGTTCCAGCTGCATTAACCTAAGGCATGTTAAATTATGTATCATTTTCTTGTCTGCTCTTAGAAATCAATAAATAAATGTTTTCCTTAGCATGTCAAATCAGAAGAATGGTAAAGTCTCTCATGCGAGATGTTCTACATTTATTTCGGCCGGCTGAAAGAAAGTTTGATTTAAACCGAATTTTTTGTTCCTCGTTGTCTGTCCAGGGTTGTAGTTTATGAGGGGAAGCAGATTATGGCTGACTCAGGGCCTATCTACGATAAGACAATTGCTGGAGGGAGACTGGGCCTGTTCGTCTTCTCACAAGAGCTCGTCTACTTCTCCGACCTCAAATACGAATGCAGAGGTGAGAGAGAGTGAATGACATCATTTGTTTTGAAATGAACTTCCTCTATAAGGATAGGCAACTGAAACCTGAATGTGTGTTACATTTCAATAAAATATGTGGTTTGGTAATTAAGCAAAATGTTTTCTTCTTACAGATAACTGAATTTGATTTGAGAAAGTATGCGGCCTACCCTGGACATATTTAGAGAAATTTACCATCTTGGATAGATGACACAAGAGGACGACGCCTTAGAGAGATAACACACTAACAAGATCTCAACACTTTATATATAACTGAACCACAAAAAAAAGGTGCAGCAAATCTCAACAAAAGTGATCAGTCAAATGATGTGTCAGTCCATTTGAGAGCTGCCCAAATCATGTCCTCTTGCATCCATGAAATGAAAGTACCAGTGAATTTACCTTAGACTCGATTCACAGCACGTGGAATAGTTCAGCTAGATCCAAATGAAAACAGCTCTCTATGTTACTCTCTCTGCTTTGTTGCACAAACAGCCTTGGCAATACCACATTGAGTCCTGCCTTCTTGAATATAAACCTAAGGGTTTCATTTTTATATTGACTTATTTAGACCTTTTTGTATGTGCCATATTAGTCATTTTTTAAAAAAAAATAATAATAATTTTATGCAATTTTATGTGGTTTCTAACGTTCTAATTGCCAGAGGAATGAGATGTACTATATTCGAACTGTCGTAATTTCTACTGTAAATTATTTGTCTTTTTTCTATGCAAGGATATGAATTAGCAGGTTTTGTTTGTTTTGCTTTTGCTAAATATTGTAAATACTTATTTATTTGTTTACACTGTCAAATTTTCTCAAGTGAATCACCAAAGATACTTTTTACATCAGGATTCCAAATTAAAACAAAACCAGCTACCTGATTTCATGAAACAAGAATCAGAATTTCAACACATAAATCATTAAATGTTCGCTTAAAAATGATCTGAAATGTTATGTAAATATTATGTTACATCATGTAAAAGTTTCAATTTACTATCCCAATTCCTCACCAAACTCTTAACCTTAATGATTAACAACTTTTTTTCACACAACTTTTTAGCATTTTTGAAGAGATCATGTTTTAAATTTAAATAACAACCGGCAAAAAATCATAAATAGCGGCCTCCAATGGAGGGAGTGTGGAATTGCAAACATGTCAAATGTTGACATTTTCCCATAAAGTGTGTCAAATTCTGACCCTTGTCCACCACATTTCATATCTCACACCAGTTTCATGAGACCAGGTACATATGAAGCCTGGGACAAATGGAGGATATTCAATCATTTACAAAAGAATTTTCAGAGTAACAGAAAACATCTGGGACCAGGAAGAATGCAAAGTGACATCTCTGAAGTAACTGCATAACATCAGAAAACATACGGTAAAAAAAATCAGTGTAATAGCAATACCCCTAATCTTTTCATCTGTCAGAAAGTCCTGACTTGTGATGGTATGTTTCCCTCTCCCTGATGTTTGACTCCATTCTTCTGTCAGAATGTAATGTGTTTATCTACCCTCCCATGTCAGTCTTGTCCAAATTACGCTGGAACAGATGAAACAAACATTTGTGAACATAATGTGTGTAGCACTTGTCGTGTCGGTCAGTGTTTCATCGTGAAGCACATGGGAACATGATGTCAAATGAAACCAGATGTAGCAGAGACAGTGTAATCTCTATCTGTGTCTCTGTCAGAATTGGAACAATGCTCACATCATATGAACTCTTATCATACAAACCTTTTTTAGATTTAACACTTTGATTTAAAAAAAAAAATACATTATAAACTTAACCGGGAATCCTTAAATTTTTCACATTTGACCAGAAAATATCTTTTTGGTATTTTTGGTTTCTAAAAGGCTTTTTATACCTTTGATTTCATTATCACAACTTTAAGTCTTCACTTCAATGGCTCTGTCTACAGTATGAAATGGATCACTTCACCTGCGATGTATAGCTTGCTGCTATTTGTCATCTTTTTTGTATAACATTTTAAATGGTTAACGATGTGACATGTACTTTTCAAAATTAATAAGATGATATTGTTTGTCAATACATACGGTGCACTTCTTTTCTGAATAGCTTCTTAGAAAAAGCATTTTAAAACCACAAAACAAAACCTATATGTGATGAAAATGTAATAAAAACAGTTTGTTTCTTAAATAAAATTGTATTCATGAAATCCATGCTCTTCATTGTTTTGGTAATTTATTGGTAATGTCAATTATAAAGGTGTTCTCCAGGTATGAAATCTGAGGCTTCCCCTCCACATTTCGGATAAAAAATATGAGGTTTCCATCGTTATGTCATCCTTCTGGGGCGGGGTCCTCGGACGTCAGTCATCTGTTGCAGAAATCACAAACAACTATACATTTTCATGCCTGAGACAACTAAAAGGACAATTAAATAGGTGTGGATGAGCCATAGAAATGTAATTACACTATGAAATCTAACGTCCTGTTTCTCAGTTCTGCAATCAAGGACCCAGGGCAAGGCCCATTTTAGAAGTCTCCCTGCTCTAACACACCTGTTTTAGCTCTTCATCTAATTATCTAGCCTTTGACTGAATTAGGTGTGTTTAATGTCAGGAGGAACCTAAACCGTGAACAGCTATAGCTGTTCAGGAGTGGGACTAGGTAAGACACATCTAGCTTCATATTTGCAAATGGTGAATTCTTTCAATATGTGTAATCAGAACAAGTCTTGTCTCTTAAACACTTTGTGTATAGTGAGTTTATAATATTTTTAGTACTAAATAAGAACAGAGAACGTTTGACAACAAACACGCAGAATATATGCCAAAATATATCACTATAAACAATACCAGTTATAATCTCTGTTTAACTCTGGAAGTTTAGATCTAGATAGAAGCACACACATACACATGGTTTAAAAAAAACATTATTTATTATTTTACTGGTTTACTGGAAGTGCTGGCTACAATGTACTTACCATGTTATAACAAGATAATTACAATGATTATGAGCAATTACTACTCCTGACTATTTATAGTGTGTAGTTAAAATCGAATCACCAAATTCTTGGACGAGTTTTGTATACTTTGACGGACGGTGTTTTCATCTGCTGATAAGAGATTGTTTCATTTGTTTTTCCTCCGTGGAGACTATTTGAAGAATGAGAAATGCTGCTAACTTGAGGTCTCGGCTTTCACTTTGACTGATGTTTTATATACATCTGACAGTAATGCCAGAAACTCATCAAGAGAAAAGGTTACATAACCCCACTATGTATAAGACAACGGCTATTCTTCATCTGAGGTAAGGGCACGAGGCAGAGTGATAAAAAGGGTAAGCTATAATCAAATCCCCGTGTATCCTTGAGTGAGACCATATACTTGAATTGTTTCACCATGTGTGAATGGAACACAGGAATCATTTCGAAAAATGCTTTGGCGAAATACGTGCTTGGTAATTGATTAAATGCTTGTAGTAAAACAGACTGATGGGATAGACTGCTGAGGAGCATGCTCAAGTTTGGATTTGATCTTCAGCCTTTCGCCCAGTGATGCCTTAGTTTCAATCTGATGCATCTGAAAAGGAAAGACACTGGCGGTGGGATTAAGGAAGCATGCAGCCCCACAGTAACCCACTGCTTTGAATGTCTGCCCACATTGCACCGCTTTCAGATGTGGCAGGGTGATTTGCGAGGAATCCATGAGCTGATGTGGTAGCAGTTTGTGTGTATGTATGTGTGTGTGTGTGTGTGTGTGTGTGTGTGTGTGTGTGTGTGTGTGTGCGTGTCTGCAGCTGACACAACAGTATAATTAAGGGCTAATTAGGAGGAAGTGCTGTGTTAAATCTACAAAAATGCCACATGGAACAGAAACACACACACACACACATACACACACATCTGCTCTCTTTTTGAGTTTGTTCTTGGTGCATGTGCGCACATCCATGTGTACACACCCAGCATTAACACACACACACACACACACATCTTGCTCTGCTCTCTTTTGTTCTTTGTGCATGTGTACACACCCAGCATTAACAAAAATTTTATGTTCAGTCTGGTCAACAACTGCATGTTTTTGGTGTTTTAAGGCTTACACACACGTGTGTGTAATGTGAGAGGACTTTGAGTCCTTAAAGACGAGCACATTCTAAACCCCTAAATCATACACTTCTTTAATCCCAGAGACCACAACTAACACATATTTCTTCTTAAGAAAAGATCACTTTCTCACACGCAATTGCTCCACTATTCATCTCATCCAAAAGGCAGTTACAAATTTAATATCTAGAATGTTAGACTCTATTACATATACACAACCACACCGCGATGCATTTTTATCAAAACTCAAAACCAATACCAGTTCACATAGATCCATTTAATTTATCTTTATTTTTTGAGAGAATATATATATATCAGGATTATTGATCTACAAAACGTTTTACATTCTCTAAACAGTGGAAAGCGAGGGAAAGCAGAGTTGTGTGCAAGTCTCTTACCCACATGTCTCAAGGCAGATACAAAACATGACTCACCCTCTTCACTTTTCATTAAGAGGAAATTGAACAGGGCCTACCCAAAGAAGAGATGTAATATTTCAGAAGTGGATCTGTTTCCGGGGACGGGCCCAAATTTAAGAGCCCTGCTTCCCAGTTTCGTAATTCGGCGAAATGGGGAAAACAAAGAATCAAAACACAGAGAGCAAAATACGAGCAGGAAACTTAAAAAAAAAAAAAAAAAAAGAGTGGAGTACAAGGTATTAGATTTAACCTGCTCTCTCTGGAATGGAAAAGTCCAGCGTTTGCAACATTTCATTTGATTTATATTTGGAGATGATTGAACTGAAAGTTTGAGAGAGTGTAACGAGATTCCCGTCAGAGGTTCACCGTTGTCTGGAAAAACAAAAAGTACGCTTAGAGTTCCACCGCAGTTCACTAAATATCTTATATGTAGAATGTCATTACCAGTTAGCAAGAAGACTTGCAGGTAGAATTTTTTTTCAGCAAAAAAAAAGATAACGCTCAGCTCTGACCGGAGTTCGTTTTAAAATTAATGACACAGAGACGACAAATGTCTCGCCAGAGGACTGGAGTCGCTCCATGCCTGTTCAACATTATTGCTTCAGTTTTTTTATTGTATGTTTTTCAACAAACGTATCATATCTGACAAGCTTCTAGAACCGTAGAAGTGAGGGAGCAAAGCAGATGCGTGCAGAGAACAGCTATAAAAACAGGTCTTAATGGGTCCATACCAGGAATCAACATCAAATCACTCCAGACCGGATCCAAACTCATCAAACCAATCAGTAGATGACCGTACCTGGGAGGCACTAGGGGTCTACGGGTTATGATGAATTTCCAAACAAACGTGAGACATCCTTCCTCATCTCATCTGCTTTTATATTCTGTGTGCTCGTGTTTTTTCCCCTTCTAATGAAGTAAGAAAACACGAGGAAAGATTGAGCCGAAGGGTTTTCCACTGCACCACTGTATGTACCAGCCTCATATGACCAACTCTAAGAGGGTGAGGAGTGCATGCAAAGGCCATTTTCCCCACATGTCAACCTGGAAAGAGATTCCCTTCCATCAGCTCTTGGAGAACGTTAAGGTAAGCTCTGAAAGCCAAAATAAAAGGAAAATCTTTTTCCAGTTTAATAAATCTCCTTAGACCTCTACAATACAATCTGCAATCTTGCCTTGGATATTGGATAGAACTTGTATTTTACTGAATTAATTTCTTTATTATTATTATTTTTTTTTTTTGGCTTAAGTTTAAAAACAGAATATGAGAACGAAATAGCACTCTGTCCACTCTTATGGGCAATAAAAAAAAAATAGTGAAAACATATTGGTTTAAGGACAAAGAAAAGCACAGTGTTCTTTAAGCACAAATCTCCAAACGATGACTGAAAGTTGTACAGGGCCACAAGAAAGACTAAATAATTATATTACACAAATAAAAACAAAGTTCAACCGTCCAACATGTAAAGTTCAAATGGGAACGCAGCCGAACGCAATCACGGGTGCCGAGAATTCATATACCTAGACAGCGGTTAGGTGAGAACGCTGGCACTTTGCAACACAGCGACCTTGGCACCTGGCTGACACAAACACAAAAATCCCATATAATTTTTTAACTGGTTCCACTTGTTTGAGGGTTCCTGCAGATGTTTTTGTAACAGCATCTTAAGGGCCTTGGAACGGAGTGCCAAGAATGACCTCAACTCAGTGTCCACTCCTGTGCTAATGCGACATGTTAGGCTTGGCACTCGTGAGTCACTGCACAACATGATATGATGTATGGAGGTCTGGGCCGACTATGCATGCTGCAGCGTGACAGCAAACACGGTTTGGAAAGTTCACTGTGAAGACAAAGGAGGATAAACCCCATTCTGTGCCCTCTACAGCCCCAGCCACTGCTTCCACAGCCAAAAAGGACCGGCCTGTCTCTTTCTCCACCGAGAGGGAAAGGAAGCACCTTGTCTGCTTGACGCCGTTGCCTTCATAAATCACTCCGTGGCGTCTGATCTTTGAGGTCATTAAACACAGTCGCGCGTTTGTTCCTTCATTTGCTAATTTGTCGTGTGGCCCCGGGAGTGCTGAGGTGTGACATCCAGTCTGTTTTCATGGCATTGGGTCTGAGTGTATAACAACAACAAAGAGGTACCAGAGCCAGAAACGCTCCCCGACCCAGAACCGTCAAGCGCTAATGCTGCTCCTGCCGCCGTTGGCGCCGGTTCGCCAAACAAACAAAACGTTTTCCGTGCTATTTTCAAAATGCAGAGTGTCGCCAAGGAAGCTTTGTCAGTTGGCGTCGTCAATCATGCTTTCGGTCAAAAAGAGAGAGAGAGAGAGAGAGAGAAAAAAAAAAAGCGAAGTGAGACCTAAGTTCATTTTGACGGAATCGTTTTCATCCCAAATCCACCAAAATTGCTTTCCACTGTGCAGTGTTTTCTAGTACAAACATTTTCCAGGGGAAGAAAAAGAAATCAAATATCGAGTCATTTTCTCTCATAGAGTACAGTTAGCTCTTAAGAGCAGCTATGAAGCAATGAAACACTAAATCGTAGACACGCAAAAACTAACTCGGACCTGGAAAATATGTTTGGTGGATAAGATCGTTGTGGACTGCCTTTGTGCAGAGTTTCATAACTTAAGAGATTAATTAGTGATTAAAAACGGCTGCCACCTGCACCCTAGTTTCTTTCCCTAATTAAGCCCTTCACCAAACACACGGAAAAATCCGTCATTCACAAATAAAGATGTAAGTCATCTAAAGAGGTGACATGCGGCCACTGCCTGTTTGATGTCAGTAGAAACTACTTATTTCAAGTCTGACATCATCATGTGCAAGCTAGTTAGGACAGAGTGATCTTGCATGAGGTCCAGTTTTAGTGTTTTCAAACACTGGCAGCCTAGTGTTTACCTGGGGATGAATCACAGACAGGCTTTATGTTTTGACACCAACGTCTCCCTATGAACCAGGGGCGTGATAAAGATTTTATGCTTTAAAGACACTTTATGGTAACATTACCGTTTCCACAAATTAGCCCATGCAGTGAGGTCATGGGGATGTTTAGTATGGTAAAAACACAAGTTTTCAGGTTTAATGTGTTCGTTCCGATTATATACCCTCCGAACAAGAGAGTGATGGATGAGTTTTCTCCTTCTTCTCTAAGCACCGGAGAATGCGCTGTTGTAACGAGGGACACTGTCCAGCTGCATTCAAGAAGCAGCACATTTAAAGACAAGAGGCCATTGTCTCTCTAACTCTATGAGAGATCAGTCAATATTCCAGCAGATCCTAGTGAAAGGCATCCCTGTCAGTGTGCTTTCAAGGATTTGTCTTAACATCATGGTGGCATTCCATGTTCTGAAGCCACATCACCAAACAGGATGTATTTGGAGTTAGAGGGAGAATTCGCTGTCTTATGAAGTGAGAATAGTCTCCAGGTAGCTTAATGTTGGAGCGATTTTCCCAGTAGGTGCTGATGAAGTCTCTCTCTCTCTCTCTCTCTCTCTCTCTCTTATTCACTTACACATATGCGCAAGCTGGGGTGTTGGTTTGGCCAGTGAGCCGAGAGTCTTAAAAGAGGTCACAAAGGAGGAGATAAATCAGATAAAACTAAAGCAGAGCTTATTTCTCGGAGGAGTTTACCGAATAAAGCATGCACACGCCAAACTTGCTCAGACTTAGCCAAGTTTAAATGCCCCTGTGGGATAGACCTGACAGCATCTATGGCTTTTCCAGATGTTTCTGTCCAGCAGAGACATCGCAGTCAGCACCATCTGGGAGCCTTTTCTCCTCTGGGTCAGAACCAAAGCCTCTGTCTCTCTTTCTCTCTCTCTCTCTCTCTCTCTCTCTCTCTCTCTCTCTCTCACTTTCTCTCTTTCTCTCTCTCTCTCAGTGAAGCAAGCCAGCACTGCTCATAACGAGAGCCATGTTGAGCCAGGAAACTTCACTCCATCTCTGCCTGAAACATATGCTGTGGCATGTATATAGTTGCATGTGGTCCCAATCAATGACATGACAAGTATCTCAAACCTGGGCTGAGAACATACACACGGAGTGGCAGCCACTGCCAAACATGAGCTCTGACAAATGAGGGGGTTGCCTGGCGGAGACATGGCGTCAGAATACCTCTGCGTGACACACGTGAGGCAAAGCAGGCCCAACTGGCATCGTTACGCGTGATAACTCTCACACACTCCCCGTTGTTGTATACTGGTAACATCGAAGTCCGAACACTTCAGAAGCTTACAGGCGGTCCAACGAAAACATTTCTCTGACAGGAACGCAACCGCGCCGACGACCGTTAAATGTTGACTCTGGCGAGAGTCAGAGAGAGAGCAAACTTCTATTTGTTTCCTGTCAAAAGGGCGTGTGCTTTGACTCCAGCAAATGTGAACGGTGCGGTGGGGTCTCTACATCTTGCCTGAGTGGGTTTCTGTAATTGTCTTGAGATGTTCTGTGCTGGGTTTCGACATCTTGTTGAAAGAATGGAAACTAAAAGAAGGGGGGGGGGGGTTGCCTGTAGAGTGAAGAGAGGACATCTAATCCATGTGCGCTTTTCCAAATTTTTATTAGCCTGTTTTTCAGGACTCCCCACCAAAAAAAAAAAAAAAAAAATCCATTATGCTTATGCACAAAAAACGAACAGGAATGCTTTGAAGTATATCTGTGTATGACTCATTCTCCCTGGGATCACAGTGCATCAACAGTTATCAAGAGATGACTGTATTTCATTTCGCACCCTGTCTTTGACATCAAAACTATTATATAAAATGTCTAAAGCATTCACGTACAAATGAGAGCACGTATGCATGTGGGTAAAATATGGACGCGTGTTTTTGTGCAGTAGCACGTCAGCCAAAGTCAACAGGGACAAACTGGTCATGATTCCTTATGGAGGGACCGTTATGTGTCTTCGGGTCAACTGAAGCTACAGGGTCAGACAATCAGAGGCTCAGTCACTGTGGCTCTTAGTCTTTTAACTGCAGTGTAAATCTTTTATGAGTTACGTGTATGAGTCTCCAGTGAGGGGCGGTGACACACAAGAACAGGCCAAGAACACTGCAGGAGGCCAGGATGGTCTGCCCTCATTAAAACAAAGGAAGTTTTAGAATGTTGTGTGTGTGTGTGTGTGTGTGGGTGTGTGTGTGTGTACCATTCTTGCGGACTATTTTCTTTGAGAGACGTTTTATGAACACCCCATGCCCACAGCTGACATAAATTTCCTGCTCTTTGTTAGAAAAAGAGACCTTAACCTTTCAATAAAAGTACAAAAGTTTTTTTTCCTAATGTGTAAAACAATGCAATAACTCCATTTTAGGCCATATGCAGTCAATCTATAATTTTGTTGTTGAAATATGACATATCTGATAACATATGTTGTATAGGAGGGGTGCAGTAGGAGTTCTTATGATGAGAAAGTCATATGTAGGTGATGAAGGAGGAGCACCTGACTTAATGCATATGGAAACCTGACGAAACCTCTGTTCCTGTGTTGAGGGCTGTAATTCTGCAAGGGTTTTTTTCGAAGGCAGATTGATAAGTTTGACAAGACTGAATGCTTCCCACTTATGCTGAAGTGTAACACTTTTTATCTACAATAGTTTTTGTTCCTAAATGAAAACCTGAATAATGCTTAAGAGAGCGTAATAAATAAGTTATTGTATTTCTGCAAAGCTATTTGTGTAAGCAATTGGTGCACATTCAGGTAAAAGGATTCGGTGTTCCAAATTTGGACCAACTGCTCCCCCTAGTGGTAGTACAAGAACGCGCCATGAGCAAAATTTTAAATCTTATTATTGCAATGCTCTCTCTCTCCCTCTCTCCCTCTCGCTCATTGTCATTCCCAGCAAGAGCATGAATAACTAAGTCGTCTAATTACTGCAGGCGCCAGACCACTTCATCTCCCTTCACACAACAGGCCCTTTCATTAGCTGCACTGATTATGGGCAATGCCCCCCCCCCCTCCTCCCAGACATTAAAAGCTTGAAAATGAAAAGAAAATTGTGTGTGGCAGAGGAAATTTTCAGTAGAGCAGGATCTTCATAGCTTGGTAAATGTACAAATAAATGAAAAAAAAAAAAAAAACAATCACAAAGATGAAGTAAGTTGATCAGTACATCAGTATACTGTCTCTCATCCGAATACTGTCTTTACAGAAAGAAAAATCTACTGATGTGTTTACATATTTATCTAAACTTCTGTATTAAGTATATCCTCGAATGGCCATTACTTACAAACTGACACATATCTTCCTCCAGTCAAGGGTATGTGACTTGAAGCCTTTGCTTCATAGGCCCAATGCGACAAACAAGAGAACAACCTTGACTGGATCTTTATCTCTCGGGGCCGGCCAGACATCTCACGTTCCCACACCAGCATCCAGAAATAACCCCGAGGAACAGGGCAGTCTATTATGGGCAACCTCTCCCTGACTGACTCCTGATCAGACTGCAAAGTGAAGGGGGGGGGGGGGTGGGAGGGGGTGGGTGGGGGTGTCTTATTCATCAAATGATGCAGCGAAACTGCAGAGTTAGCAAGAAGCCTTGCTGTTTTATGAGGATGGATGACAGCAGCAAGAAATCAGGTATCATTCCCATGTTCATTCAACGTTTAAAAAGAGAAGGGAAAAAAAACCCCAAGACAATTATATAATCCTATTGAGCAACAAAGGTGTACGATTCATTTAAGTATGAGCAAGAGAGACAATAGGTAGGTTAAAGTTAAAAAAAACAAAACAAAAACGACTTGGTCCAGAATCTCGTTTGTGTGGGTATGATTGCAATATATTACAATATTTCAAATCACCCCGGAAAAAAAAGACAAAAAGTTTCATATTGCTGTTGAGGTGAGTCTGTTCGTGGAGAAATGTAATATGTCGAAGCCCTAGTTTGACTTGGCAGGAACGGGAAGTGAACTGTGTTGAGAACTGCAGCTGATTGCCAGGCAGAGAGATGTGTTTTGATGTGGGGCTGATGAAAACTTGCGTGACTGGTCTTGCTGGTTGGAGTAAGGAAAACATTCTTCTTTCCTCTCTTTGTGCTCACAATGAGAAGGTATGACGGAGTTCCCACATGTGTTCAAAACCAGTATGACGTCCATTATCAAAGTCCTTAATGACTGTCATCATCCATTTATAGCAATCAAAGTTCTGTCACTCTGTCATATTTTACTGGGTTCAGTGATTGCTTGAAACATCTCCCCCCCCCCCCCCCCCCCTTCTCTCTCTCTCTGGGTGGGGAGACTTGTGGGAAAATAGTGAAGCTGAGGGAACCAGAAGTGTTGTTGTAGTCAGTTACTGTTCTCTGTGACAAAGGGAGTCACAGGAGACATCTTCCCCAGTTAAATTACATCAGTGAAAAGCAATGAAGTCACTGTCCCGCGGCACTGACGCATGTATGAAGGTGTGTATCGATGGCCTCTGTTCAGCTATTGTTAAAGCTTTTAAAAGTATCATGTGATCTGTACCGCAGAAAATTAAAAACCGGTTTGACCTGCAGTAGTTGATCAAAATTCATGCAAAGGTATCTGCAGTGAGCGTGAGTGTGTGTGCGCACGCTCGCTGACAATTGAATAAACACGTAGTTTAAATTCAAATATTGACAGAGTATTCTGAATCAACCTTAACCCCAGCTTTTAACAGCCTTCAATACAGTGCTGATGGCAACAGAATTACACTAACTTTTTGTGTTATGGTGTACACAAAGTCACACCCTTATCCGTCTGTGCATTAGTACACGGAACCTGCACTGACCTGGCTAATAGTGAGGCGTCGAGAGGTGCGACGTCATGCGTCCATCCCTCCGGGACACATTCGTCACATCGTGCCATCGTTTACAAGGAGAAGGAAACAGGAAACAAATTAGAGAGGGAATCGATAGTGTTCTTCATTTAGTTGTTCAGAGTTATATTACGAATGAAGGAAAACTGTACGTTTAAAGTCGTTCAAACGTTTTCCTGTTCTCTTTGATACCCTTGAAACGATTACCATCACCTGTTCTACACCAGGCATTTACTGAAAAATGCTTCACTGCTTGAATGGGAGTTCATGTATGCGTCTGATACAGGGTAACAAATCTACGCTGTATTTCTTGTGTTTAGTACTTGGATATATACTGTACCTAGTTTTCGGGGCCGTAATCTTTTCCTCGGTGGAGCTACCTAACGAGGACCTGCTGCGACAGGAGCTCCGAGAGGTGAAGCAGCAGTTTCTTCAGGACAATGCCTGTTTGTCCGATGAGCGACTGGAAGAGTTTTTGGCTAAAGCTTTGGAGGCCAGCAATTATGGCGTGTCGGTGCTGAATAACGTCTCGACTAACTGGAACTGGGATTTCACCTCGTCGCTGTTTTTCGCCAGCACCGTCCTCTCCACGACAGGTGAGCAAAATCCCATTTCAAGAGTGGCATCTTATCAAATAGTTGCGGCTTAATGTCCTTGGATACGGATAGCCTCTTACTGATCGGCTAGTTCTCATTTTACAAGCCAAATTATACGTAGTAATTACATTCAGTTAAATCGATCTGTTGTGAGGTAGTCTGCAAAGCGATAGTTTTAAATTAGATCCTCTGTCCTTGAACAAGTTACAAACGATTGATTAATGGAAGGTTGTCTCGTAAATCAAGCCCTCTGTGAACGGCACGTTAACACGCATTTAAAAAAAATACGAAAATACAATCGTTATTCTGTGTTTCGTTGGATTGCAACACAAAAATGAATTTCAGTCGTAATATCCAGGTAAATTTTATTTTTCAAGAACAAGCGCCAGTTCGCGCGGTGGAACGGACACTGCGCCGGGCCGGTGGTGTCATAAACTGTACACCTGCCACGAGTGACCTTAAGGTCATTTTGTCTGATTCGGGGCAGTCAAATATCGATACATTCGGTTAAGAGAGAAAAGGAGAAGAACCAATAAAGAGAGCAGAGGCCAGAAACAACAGAAATAACTTCACAAATTTCACAACTGAAATAGAAAAAGATATATCTCTGTTCTATTCAGTACAAGTTGTCAGTCAAACGTCGACTGCCATACTAAATATCAAACTATTGACCACACAGGCAGAGCAGATTTAGAAACATAGATGTGACAATGACTGAAATACTCCTTTGTTTTTAGATCATGTCTTTAGAAAACATTGTTGCTTATTCAAGCTATTAATGGCCAGATTAACACACTCTAGCACACAGACACACTCTCACTGGGTCTCACTGTGACATTGCCTTATGTAAGATGTCGTGACAAAGGCCTGGATGTGATGAAGGGTGACTGAAGGATAAGCTTATGGCCAGTGTAGCATTTTCTCTTAGCTTATTGAGCTTAATCCTGCATTGAGTTCAGAACAGGATTTCAAAAGTCACACTCTTCACAGGTAGCCTCCTGATCTCTGTCCTCATTTCCAGTAGGCCAATGTAAGAATGACTGTTTGGTACAAACATTAGTTTGGTCCCAAAACAAATTACAATGATACACAGTCAGTTTTGAGATACTACAGCACGATGTGTTAAGATATAATTGATGATATGACTTAGAAATCATTTTAATCAGTTAAACTCAGTTGAAAAGATTTGTTGTGCTTATGTTTTTTTTTTCTTTGTCATTTCCAGGCTATGGGCATACAGTACCACTGTCAGATGGGGGCAAAGCCTTCTGCATCATATACTCAGTGGTTGGAATCCCTTTCACTCTCCTCTTCCTCACTGCCGTGGTCCAGAGGATCATGGTGTTCAGCACACGCCGACCCGTGGCATACATACACAGGCGCTGGGGGCTGTCCAAATCTCTAGTGGGGGCGGTACACGCGACTGTTCTGGCAATCGTCACGGCCTCTTGCTTCTTTCTCATCCCTGCCATCGTGTTCTCGGTGCTGGAGGAGGAATGGAACTTTCTAGAATCCTTTTATTTCTGCTTTATATCCCTGAGCACCATCGGTCTGGGTGACTACGTCCCAGGCGAAGCTTACAACCAGAGGTTCCGTCAGCTCTACAAACTGGCCATCACCTGTAAGTTATTACGGGAAGGGGGGGCGGGGGACCAACTGATACTCCAAAACTGGCGATTAAAACTTGAAGCATATTTTTAGGAACATCAGCTTTTACGTTTGACTGTGGACTGTCATTTAGCCGTGAGTTAACAGTAGCTTTTCCCTACTCTGTCTCTCTCTTTCTCCCTCTCTTTCCGTTTTCCCCCCAGTGTATCTGATCTTGGGTCTGGTCGCCATGCTGGTCGTCTTGGAGACGTTCTGTGAACTGCAGCAGCTGAAGAAGTTGAGGAAAATGTTCTATGTCCAGAGGCAAAAATCAGAGGACCAGCTGTCCATCGTGGACCACGATCATCTTTCCTTCTCCTCTGTGTCTGATCAGGCAGCCACCATGAAAGAGGACAAAACTGAACTCTTCCTAGACAGCGGAGTCATAGCCTCCCCCATAGTCCCCACTGACGGTTCAGTCATTAAATGAGTAGGTTCAGTATCCAGGGGCTACTCTGTAGGGTTGTCCTAAAGACCACAGAGGTATTTCACAAAGCAAGGTTTTCTCAGTAAGATAAGACCTTGTCAAAAATCCAAATGGTCCAATAAAGATTTAAAAAAAAAAAAAAAAAGGTGTATTCCTTACTAGAGAAATCTTAGTTTGTGAAATATTTGCCCCGATCTTTTAAGTGATGACACACGGCAGGAGTAGGCAGTCCTTCTCACGGAGATCCTGCCTCTGTGTGTTGGGATGTAGGTTATAAGCCAAAGCCAGCATACAAAGCAGCACTTCAAGTGGAGGACTCTCAGCTCCTGCTTTAGGGGAATAGAAGAATTAAACTCAGTTATAATTGTATATAGTCTGAAAGGTACACTTATAGAAATTGTATTATTTTATTATTAGAGTTACTGTGCTGCTCAAAAAAGTCATAGCATACTTGAACTGCAAGGTATCTAACCAAAAGAGGCCAGACAAAATCTGTGTTAAAGAGAATTTTTTTTTTCCTCACTTTATTTTTTTTATTACCCCATGAATGCAACGTGGCAATATAACTCCATTGGTAACCTCCTTGGTTTTCAGTTTCTACTGTAAATATCACATATTTCTTGTGCCTCGCTTATTGAACTGTACTGTAATTTTAGCCGTTGTGTATGCTGGTAATTTAATGTCCTTAAAGCAGGAGTTCTTTAAAGGGAATTTTTCCTGGATTTACAGGGGCTGGCCCCTGGTAACATTGCAGTATAATTGTTTATGTGTAAGTGTCTTAAACAGGTTTATGAGGAGAGAGATGTTTGCACAAGCGCAGAGAACAGGGTCACTGAACAAACAATAACGCGCATATTCTCCTCAATCTTCTAGAGATTAAAATTGCCTTGTCAGGAGCACAATGACTCATCCCGTTCTTAAAGCTGCGATAATAAAGTTAGCCACAGAGGGGCACCATTACTCACTAACTTTGCCATTGAATTAATGCTGCAAAGTCCATATTAAAAGACAAACACCATTAAGACTATGTTGTATGACAGCAGTCATCGTTTGTAGCTAGAGGGACTCAAATTAAGGCGTTACACCTATTTTCATGTTTGATATCTTGAGTATTTGTATATTTGTCTAGGATTGGTAAACTGGCGAGACGTGTACTATGGGCCATCGCACTGGTAGATTGTAATTAATCTTGAGATGAAGTCTTCTAGCGTTTCACGCTTAGTTTATCCAGCCTGCTACAATATTACAGATGAGTTACGAGCTGACACTGTTTGTTTCCTCGACACAGAAAACATCTTATGTTTGTGATAACTGTCATACGTACAACATTTTGCATTTCAGCTGCAAAATGACGATGTTTTCAGCCTCTTATTTTGGCAATAAATTGTCAGAGATTTTGTCATTATGACATTCGTAGACATTAAAAGTCTAAAGGCTGTCATAGTTTTCTCCTGAAGTATTTAAGAGCAAAACAGTGATTCACCGAGTAGGCTGGATGTAATTACCATGTCTATATGTGTAAAGAAAGGGACGGCATACTTTTTTCTGTATGTTTAAGAACAATGTATGAGTAATAAACCCAACAATTTTACAGTTTGTTTTCATCTGTTTTTCAGTTTTCATTCATTGCACGTCTGTGCGCATATGCACATGCAAGTCCAAGAGAATTGAAATAATTTTACCACATGCTAAAGGTTTCGTCATTATGAATTTCTCTGAAGCACGTAGAGCAAACACTTACAAATCACTGACGATTTTAATGATTTATCATAAGCTAATTTGAATTATATGTAAAAGTTTCGTGATTAAGGTCCTTTGAATAATATCGTTAAAATCTAGTTATTTTAATACTCTATTTTAATCTATCCCAGCGAACCCAGCGTGGTTCGTCAGAAACGTGTACGCTCAGTTCATTCCTTTTTGGGTGAGTGGATAAGTAAGAGGGGCTTCATTGTCCAAAGCAGCTAGGGACTCTGTTGACAGTCTATTAGCCTGCGTAGCGACCGCTGTTAACAACATTATTTGCTTAGTTGTTAAGACGTGAAAGCGATCCTTTCCTCCGATAGCTGTGCTGAAAGGGGCGAGGTTATGCTAACAGAGAGGCGCAGCTGTGTTCACCACGCTGTTCAGTTATCCCACCCTCAACGGTAAAACAGATTTTACCGCCATGAATTACTCTCAAAATAAACCTCGACTCATTTATTTTGAAGCCTCTCTGACAATGTAATGATTGTTTAGATCACTCTCTTGGTATTAGATGAAACCCATTGTACCAGAAGGCAGAGAAAGTTACGCACACAGGAAATTTAACAACGACCGTTTGTATTTTGGAGTGTTTAGGGATGCACTGGAAATCTACTGAAGGTACACTGTATGTGGCTGTAAACAATTGTTAGGGGAGCTGTAATTACAACGTATTAAGCAATTCTCTCTATTATCTCTTAGGGACCATTACCTAAGATGCAAATTTAGGCCAATAGACCCAGGTACATTGATATAGCTCCACAGCTGCCTGTATCAGACATGTAATGCAGCAGCTAACCAGAATAAACAGTGCTTTGAAGCACTGTATTGAGAATGTACCCTGTACATTTATCTCAAGATTCTGATTGATTTGGGAAGATGTGACCATCATGCATTGTGACTTTTCCAAAAATAACAAATAAATAAATAAAAACACAGATCAATAGGCCAGAAAAGAAAACATATATTTCAGAACAGTAGCTCATTCTTGAGCAATGAATGTTCTGTTTGAACATCAGAGATGTCAAAATATAACATTGCCACACTGAAACGCGTGTAGTCAAAAAGCCTCTTTCAAAGCTGTAATGTTCAAGACTTACTCCCTGACTCTATCAGCGACTATATACAGTTTCATCTTGATTATGTCATCAAAAGATGTCAAGATATATTTGAGGAGCAATCCTTGGATCAGTTAAGATCAGAGGCTGTGTTTGACTCAGGGAAAAAAGCTTGCTTTTACGCAAGAAAATAACACGAGCGTCACGGCTCTAAACAAAGAGTTCAGGTGTTGGCTGACAGAGGCTACGGGAACAGAGCCATAGAGAACTGCATCTCTGTAAACGTATGGGATTCATACGTGGGCCTAAACACATTTCTGGATCCAAAAAGAGAGTCCGCTAATGAGGGCACTGAGCCTACAAAGTTTGCAAATGAAGGAAAAACTCTTTGATGCTACATTTGACTTCAACAGCATCAGTGTTCAACAGTGTTCATCAGTGAAGCGTCGGGCATTCGGCAAAATTTCGCTGCATCACCAATAGTATCAGAGGACAATGTGGTGGCCACGCTCCATGGGGGTCGAACCCTGCAAAGGCCCCGGAGCAGATGGGCTGAACAGCGGGGGTGTTTGGAGACGGTGGCTATGCAGATGTTTCCTGCTCAGCCGCTCTTAGACTCCAGTTTTGTTCCCGTCTTCTGGAGATGGTCAGTTATCAAACCCCATAAAACTCTAATTCATTGTCAGTGTAACGTTTCAGGCCGTTTGCAATATGGATGTGTTGAGATATCTTACGAATCCCTACAGGGCCGATGGCAGTGTAGATGATGCAAATGTAATGATTTTACACACAATTGAAACATCTTGACAGCATAATTGGCATTTCCAGACTCTCACCTATTACGAATTGTTATTTTCACACTTATGGCATTTTCTCTCATTTCTTATACAATTTATGTTGACGTTCTAACCCAATACCTCAACACGTCAAAACCAAGGTATTCCCCTTTCTTTTTCAATCAGAGGAGCTCTTTTCAAATGCTTCTTTTCCTCACGGCTGTGTTTTACCCACCTGTTCTTCTCTATGTGTAACACTGCCAGACTTATTTTGCATGAGTATACAGATAACAGGGTCTAACTGTGAAGTCTGTCAAATCTCACTATGTCCTTATACAACAGAGCAACGTGTGCCAGCTTTCTCCTGGCTGCTTGGTTTGATAAAAGTTATCTGCAAGGAAATCTTGTCAGCATGAGGCAGTGTTTTTTAGAGGTGGCAGAGATAATGGCCCTCACACCCTTTCAAAACCATTTACAGTCATGGGCGAAAAGGTGGAACTGTTGGGACGGTTTTTAATAACTAGGCACTACAACTCAATAGCTCCTTTCATTCTCCTCCAGCCATATGGATTATTATTATTTTTTTTTTTTTTACAAAAACAGCCCTACCGTGTCTCTGTCTGCTGAGGCCACTTAAAAGAATCCATGTCAGTGGTCCGATCCATGCCTCACTAAAACCACTGCTGTATGTGATCTAGTCCCCTGGCTTAACTATCTCACAGCGAAGAGATAAACAAAACCGTAAAAATTCATCTATCAAACAGGCAAAATTACAGGTAAGATTCAAACACGACTACTGGTCTTTTATAACAAAGTCATCAAATAAGCCATGGAAAGACCCCTGTTGCTCTCCCCATAACTCTTTCCAAGTGATTCTACCATGTCGATGCTTGCAAAGAGATTCTGTTTCAGAAGATCGTTTATTTTAAACAGTCTGTTTTAGCACAAACCCATGAAATGATTCCCATAAGCCCCACATAAACCCTCGTAATGTTCAGATTCATTATTAGAACAACTGTTTACTGTCTCTCTTCACTCTAATTTTCTCTTTTCTCTAAATGTCATTTTTTTCTAGTACCGTGCTGGAGTCAATAAACATCAAATCTTAAACAAAATGGACCATAACGCTTTTGGAGCTGTATTTTTCTTTTTTCTCAACTTAAATTTGCATAATAAATTACTAAAGAGTTGAGTCTTACATGAAATCAGCACCCACCAGAGTAGATGAAATCTTTAAAGCACAAATAGAAAGCTTCTATCATATCTTCTCGCATGTAACTATAATACTAGAGGAGCTGATGGACATAAAATAACTCTGATATTAGCTCTCTCCAGTGCCGGCATGTCTTAGGCTGGAAACATCACTTGCGAAATCTCTTTGTGTTAAAGAGACTGTAAAATGCTCAGTGTTTTGCCACTGAAAGATTCCTTACTTCTTTATTCCTTTTAAAAAAAAAAAAAAGATTTCTGAACCTGAGTTTGATGTCAGTGAAGATCAGATGCGCTGTCTTCGTTGCTGACAGATTTGAAGATGGTGCGGCTATGTCAGCTACATGTAACAAAAGACTAGACGTTTCTCTCAGATATTTACTACGCCTCTTTACTCCTTTCCAAATTCCAGCCGTGGCTTTTAGGTGCCACGTCTCCTGCTTGCCAGATCCTTGTTTTGTGTGTGACTTTGCTTTGTCCTTGCTAAACACTTTCACCAACCCCACCCTCCACCCTCTCTACCGGCAGCTCGGTCTTGCTTAGGTTCTCACATGTGAGTTTTACATTTCTTTTCCCCTGCTCTGGGTATACTCTGGCCAGCTGGGCCTCTGGGGTGGCAGGCCTAACAGGGTCTCTCTCTCTCTCTCTCTCTCTCTCTCTCTCTCTCTCTGCCAGAGCCTCTAAGTCAATGAAGGTAAGCAGATGCAGAGAGAACCTGATCGCCCTGTCCCCACGGCATTCTCCATCTGAAGGTGTCTAGCGGCTTATTGACGAGCACTGTCAGGAGTTTTTGCCTGACTAAGCACAGGTTTCCACGCTGAGGCTCGCGTTGGGTTGGAGAAGGTTCTTCACCGATCGATGGATGCCAAGCCCCTGTTCTCTCCCTCCCTCCCTACACACACACACACACACACACACACACACACACACACACCAAGCCACACACACCCCAAAAGCCATCTTTCAAAATCTGGCTACAGACAGCAATGCTGCCACACTGCGGGGACAGGATTCCCACGCATGATGATCCAGCGCAATGCAGAAAGGGGAGCAGAATCCAGCGCCCTATGTCCAGCCACGCCACCTCAGAGACAGGTAACCGATTTACACTGCTACACCTGTGCCTATGGATTCATCTTAGACACGCTCAACACTATAACAGCTCTTTAAATAGAGTTCTGTGAAGGTTGGGGACCTTGAGGAGGTGTTGAACAGCTTAGTTCAGGGGCAAAGAGTTGGATTGGTTCACTTGGGGGCAAAAATTGATATGCAGCTCTTGAAATGTGTACTGAATGCAACTATTCTTGAAAACAGACTTTGTTGGTACTTTTGTTAAGTTTTGGATGTTTTGCAATCCGAAAAAGCTCGGGGGGGGGGTTGCTGTTTGACTATTTGTGTAGAGTCAAAAAGTCAAAAGAATCATCTTCTATCCTGATCTCACATTAACACAACATGGCCAGCATGACAGAGCACAGATGTAGATGCATATCTATGACAATGTATCTGCACTTTTACGAAAGAGGATGTAATTAAGACAGTGCAGTTTTAGAAGGAATATTTTTTACAGAAAAAGATCATTTGTAATGGATCAGTCAGCAGCCTGTTTCAGTTGTCCTGACAAGCCCTGATCCAGCTGTTTACAAAGTGGATCGGAACCTGAGTATACAAATAAAACTCAGGAGTGCTGTTCTTATTTTGTAGATTGTTCTTATGCTAGTGATTGTATGGCGTGTACAGTTACAATCTATAAGCACTAAATAGTTACAACCACATGGAACTGCCAACAAAGTGTAGCTCTAAGCAGATAGCTGACAATCTACTTTTCACAAAGCTGAAGCAAAGTTGAAAACTCCTAAGAAAAAAAGAGAGAATTTTGTTTTGAAGGGTTTGTCTTTGAGTTCCCATATCCTAAGTCAGCATTTGAGGAGATCTGTAGATTTGTTTTGGGTTGTGTGTCTGCATGTGTGTGTGTGTGTGTGTGTGTGTGTGTGTGTGTAATAGAACAGACAGGACAAAGCTGGTATGAAACATGCGGGTTAAATCAAAGAAACTCAACCATATTGATTTCTCCTGTTCTGTCTCCCCAAATCCACTCATTCCCCTCTCCCTCCCTAGGCCAATTTCACACTGTTCACAGTCACAGCCCCCTCTCTCGACTGAGACAGAAAGATGGACAGGCTAAACTTGGGTGGCACTTAACTGCAGCCCACCTGCCGCCCCGCCAATCCTCCAACACGCAGATTCACTAAAACAGGACTGTGTGTGCGTTGTCCATACAAATACCGATTTTTATTAGTCGGTCTGATCATCGTTTAGTCGGCTAAATAAAATCCCCAAGGCTTCTGAGATCATCAGTAAATTTTCACGATATACAGGTAACCATACAGCTGAACTTAAAAAAAAACTTATGTTGTCTGATTATCTTATGTCTTATCTTATCGTATGTTATCGGTAATTTTGTCCAAACAATACTGAATGCGCTTATAATTGTTTTCATAATGTTTTATTGGTGAAAACGCGTTGTTACATAATCGATGGCGCTGAAGCAACAGAGTGACTGTGCATGCAAGCTGACCGACACACAATTATTCAATTCAGATCACGCTCACGCCGGAGGTTTGTTAATGCTTTGATGTGGTCGATTCCAACATACGTCGATTCCAATTCGCAGAGCGGGATTATTCGGGTTTAGTCTGATACAAACACGAACAAACTTTAACATCTGACTTTTTATTGGAATTTGGCTACCCTGAAAACTCGTAGGTAGAGAACAGACCATTATTATCATTCAGAGAGAAATATTTAAATGAAAAAATGCCGCTGAAATTATTAAAATAACAAGTGATTCGTGTTCACTGAATAACTACGTCGTAATAACGTAATTAGCATTTTACTCTGTCTAGGTTCTGAAGGATTGTCCCACAGCGAGTACAGGCGTACTAGAAAAGAGGAGGTTTTTCTGCAGACCGCATGCAGAGCTCACACTCACCAGTATACATCTCTCTGATGTGTCCTCCTTCCCAAGGCATCACACTTGATGCCGGTTCTCATAAATAAATTATTTCGATCGAACTGCGCAAAACTATGGAAAAAGAGACACCTGTCATCAGTCAGCGATGTACGGATGTAATTTGTATACAGGTGGTACAAATCTGCATCACGTGGGTACAAGAATACGGGTTGCTTCGATGACTTTGATTCAAAATATTCTTTAGTCTTGATCTCTTTGCAAATGTTTTTTATCCTTCTGATCTGAGATGGGTACGTCGGAATCTCAAATCACAGAAAACTGCTCAGTTTCAGAGTAAGTCTTTCAGGTTTGTTTCAAAATACATTACGAGAACAGTTAGCCTACAGTACGTTATTTTCCCTGTTGATTGTAGAGCTGCTAAGTGGCAAAACAAAGTTAGTTATTTCTGTCGCAAAACGAGTTCAAATCATTTTGGGATGCACTTGTTTAATCGTCCTTTTCTATGTTTTCAGCGGAATGCGGAAATCTCCTGACATGAGTCCGCGTCGTTTGTCCGATATCAGCCCTCAACTTCGACAGTTAAAATCTCTCGTCCTCGACGAAGACATAAAAGAGGAGCTGAAGTCCTCTAAATCAGTAGAGGACATAAATAACGCTACGATAGAGGAGCGGATCCTTAGGATTACAGGCTACTATGGATACCAGCCTTGGGGTACAGCCTCCAGAGGTAAAGAAGCAGGTACCTCCTTTTGAACTATGATAATGACAGACTTCCTGCCTTGATTAGTTATCAGATGACGGCGATAACTAAATTTACTACTTTATTATGCTAGATTTTTATTGCTTTTCTTGTTTTAAGTTCTTGACAGTTTTCATTTGATTGTCATTTCGCTTTGACGCGTTTTAACGTCGTTGACCTGTGTTTGACTGAGGTCTGTCCATTCTTTGTATTCTTTGACGACTATTAATCCTCTGCTCCTCTGACGGCGAGGGAGCGCTTCAAGTCTTTAATCTCACTTAGTCTTGCGGCTGTCACTTGTGGCTGTTTTTTTGTTTTTCGGGGGGGCGGTTGGTTGGTTGGTTAGTCTCCGAGATTGCGGTGGATGATAAATTAATGAGATGGGAAGGTTGTGCACCTTTCTCTCACGGCCACTGTAAACACATCGATCTGCTATCACAGCCCCCCCGCATTTCATCTGCGACTTGTTCTTCTCTCGGTCCTTTTATTTCACCCGGCGCGCTGTGTGTCTGTTTTACCTTTAAAACCATGAATACCAATGAGATGCGGTACGGAGAGAAACAGCACAAACTACAGATCGTGCATACATCAGCAAATTTGATCTTTTACAAAGCCTGAGTCAAACAACTCACCGTAGCACCTGCAATGTAGTCAAAAGCTGAAACAGCCATTCCCCAAGAAAATGACAGGAAGAGGTGAAAAAAAAAATCTTTGTGAAGAACCGATGTGAGGTAGTGGAGGCTGGACAAAAAATAGCATATTTGTCAGTTGTCAGTTTGGCTGATTTTGGACCTTAGCATGCAATTGTAATGACTCTATGATCCTATTCCTTGCTCAGAAATACACTTTCAAATGGAAAAAGCTGAAGTTTCTGTCATTGCAATCACTGTTCTGTTTAGTGTCAGAATCTCTTGTTTGCTTGCTTATGAATGAGTTTGTACAGTGTTACAGTAAATGATCAAAGGCATAATAATCACAAGAAACTAGTAATTTTGCTGTAAGTGAGAAAAACTGTATCCAAGGCTACAGCTGTACCCGATTCTTGCTGACTCACCGGGGCAGAGGAGGACCCAAAGCTCTACTCATTCTTATTCTCGTTCTGTCTCCGATCGTACCGTAGTGTTAGGGGGTTGAAACTTTAATGCCAAGGAAGCAGCTATGAGTAAGCCTTTTTTTGTGCACTTACTGTTCATCTTCCCACTGGACGGATTCCTAGGGCCATTGGTATGGGTAGTATGAGTGGTAATATACTGAAAACTTGAACGTAACCCATTAAGATTATTGTAACTGTGCACTCAGGTGTACTCTGTGCTCTGAGTGGAGAAAATGAATATCTAGATACATCTAGATCTAACATCACTTTTCTCAAACTGTGTGTCTTCATATCTGTCGTTTTGAAATATCGGCGTGTTAAGTCATGTCAGAGCCTTTAGCTCAGCTTGAGCACATATGTAGCTGACTGTGATAGGTTAGGACTGTTACAGCAGCAGATCATTCAGACTTGATGAGATCATTGGAGCTTGACTGTGTGAAGCCTTCTACCCTTACTCTGGACCATCACATGCATCTTGTGAAACAAGTGTGACAGGGCCTGTCTATATCACAGGGGGGATCGATGGTGCGATGTGACTTGGCACTCGGGCGTCGTCACAGAGGGGTCTATGTCTTTATCAAGGCATGTAAAAAAAGTAGTAAAAAAGGATGTCTGTGAACCTCTCTCTCTCTCTATCTCTCTCCCTCTCTCTCTCTGTCTGTCTGTCTCTATCTCTCTCTCTCCCTCTCTCTCTCTGTCTGTCCCTCTCCCTCACTTTCTCTCCCTCTGTCTCTCTCTCTCTGTCTCTTTCCCTCTCTCTGTCTGTCTCTCTCTGTCTGTCTCTCTCTCTCTCTCACTTTCTCTCCCTCTCTCTCTCTGTCTGTCTGTCTGTCTCTCTCTCTCTCTCTCTCTCTTTCTGCAGCAGTGCAGAATACCCTATTTGTGGTCGTCCATACACACACAGTGAGCCTAGCTATGCCGAGGCCCATGGAGGAACGCTGTATCTCAGTGTGAAATTTAGACTGCTGAGAGAAGCGTATTAACAGTAGTCGGGCAGCACAGGGAAAGAGAGTCTATAAAGTTAAATGGAAAGAAATGAAAAGGTCTCTTGAAACGTGTTATGAGTTTCTCGTCCAGCTCCTTTAACTTATCCAAAGAGCATACCCAAGTTTGACAGCTCCTAAAATTATATCAAATTCATTTTTTACTCCCTGCAGTTTAGCCTGAGGGGAAATAATGAGGAGAGGCAAGAGAGAGAGAATTTAATGTGAGGTTGAGCTGTAAGAGATTTGTTTAGATGAGAGGAAAAACTGAATGAAAAAAAAAAAGAAAACTTTATTTACATGACAGTTTTTGAAGCTGGCACCTTTTGAGTTTAGAAAGTAAACTAAAAATGCCATTTCTAAACACTCTCCAAATTTGATTTATTTTAAAATTGATTTTCACAGTCATCTTTCATCATTTTTTATGTCATATCGTCATTGTAATGAGTGAATCTGCGTTGCTGTGTGAGCAAAATATACATTTATTTGGAAAACAAAATACAGAGTAATAATTTAGGGAACATCCCTTCAGCCTATGATAAGCACTTCAGGTACATCGCCACTGATGACAGTAATGATTTCTTCTACGGTTTTAATCACTGCGTAAACACAGGCTCACAGTTAGAGGTTTTGAACAGTGAGAGACTGTCTTAATTCCCTCAAGATTTCAAACAATCACTTGTACATAATTATAGTTGAGAGAATTCGTTTGAGTTTCTATTTGTGCTGTTGGGATGTGTGCATGGTGTATGCTTGGCCCAGATGACAGCAGCCATCTTAGTACATACTGCTGGTGTCTCACTGTGGTGAAATAATGAGAGCTTTGCCTCACTAGCTGACTGCTGCATGGGGACAGTCTGTCTGTCTCCAGGTCCCAGGGATGGCACTCCGAATCCCTGGCAGTGGCGGGGCACCGTGCGACCGCCCACGCCTGGGGGAGCAAGGTTAAACGGAGGGCAACGTTAAACGAAGAGACTTGCTTTTAGAGGAGAGAGACTGTCTCTGTGAGAAACCTAATTACATGGATTTGTGTTTAATGCTTGTTGCAGGGGAAGAGCTCAGACGTTCTGTTTTGATCCTGCAAAATAAAGTGAAACTATGACATAAAAACAAACGGAAAGGGATGCTGCATGCAATGCTCTGTGCAGTGTATATGTTATATGCAGTGTATATGTTACATTTTAAGACCAGCGGCCTTTGTCAGAATTGTTTTGATCGAGCCGTCAGAATGGGTGCATAGGCTAATTTTGTCCTTGATTCTAGAAGCTTCCGCCTGTCATCTCAAGTGCATTTTTGTTATATCTAATACTGTGTAATAGAGGCACAGAAGTAGGGGGGAGACAAATAGAGATAGATCGTCTTCAGCACCATGGACAGTTCTTTCCCCGGAAAAGGTTTTTTTCTTAACAGAAGCACTGCTCTACTCTCCATTCTGTGACACTGGCTTTGATTTTTCGATTCAGTCCATGTTTTATGACACTGACGAATATGTTTGGAGAACAGTTTTATTCACTGAATCGGAATTTTCATCACGCAACAGCTTGTTTTGCCTCTTTGTGTACAGAAATTGTTTGATTTCACTGGATGAGAACTAATAAAGACAAAGCTTTTTGCAAGCCCTCTTACTAATTGTTACCCAGATATCAAGTATCCTCTGCATATTGCATAGCCGTTGCCTTGTGTATTGCAAACTTCCCTGTGGAAATTAAATATCAAACAGGCTTTAAAATCATGTAAACCTAGTTCTTAAATGGAAGCGAGACGAAATTGAACCGAGCACGTTATTCCCTGGCTAAATTTCTTACCGTCCTCATGATACATGGAAAGCGCTACAGAATGTGTGATTAAAGTTGTGCTTTTAAATCATTTTTGCACCCTCTAACAGATACTACTGACAGTAGCAGAAAATCTGATTGGATAGCAATTTGGATAAGCATATTCATAATGGAAAACTCAAGTGACAGCGCACCTCTGGCAGGGAAAGACAGGCGGAGGTCATCCCAGGTCACATGCTCAACCCTGTGTCGTATCCTAAGACTTATTTGAGGAAGTCACCAGAGTGTGTGCCACCAGGGTGTGCACTCCTGGAGTGTGTGTCCCCAGAGTGTGTTCACTCAGATTGAGTGCAGATCCTGGACTCAACATTCATGTTCACATTTGATGTGATGTTTGGTCCGTAAAAATGCAGAGGAAGATGACTAAAGACCTACTTATCCCCTTTGATGTAGATTTTTTCAAAATGAAGTCTCTAAACGGTCAAAAGCAGTGTCAACTGAGTTTGCAGAAAAATGCCAAAACATGTACAGGCCAATAACACACTAAGTCTGTAATACACTGGTAGAGTACTATTAATATTAATGTAGTCTAGTGAGAGATTCAGAAATGAGAGAATACTTTAACAGTGTGTGCCATTATTTTAACAGTGTGTGCTTGATATGTGGGTGTGCGTGCCTGTGTGTGTCTGTGTGGGTGTGCATGCATGTGTGTGTGTGTGTGTGTGAAGCAGAGGATCGTTCCAGAGAGAAAGCCGACGTGAAGGCCGACGGTCACGTGGGCGGGGCCGCGGGCGTGTCCAGGGCGGAGCCTGCAAGCAGACGGCAGAGCCTGCGTTGTTGCGTGCAGGTGACCTGTGTGCACCTTCGTCATGCGCTGTGGGGATTCGCCATGCTGATATGCGTGTGCTCGTCTTGGTCAGGCTCCACCCAGCTGGCCAAACTGACGGTCAGGCGCTTAAACATACCTTTTGCCATCACCTGGTTCTCCACATCCTGGAACTGCCTCATCTTCCCTCTGTACTACCTGGGTCATCTGTGCTGCAGCAGGGAGAGACACACACCCAGGCAACGCTTCAGGTGAGTGACAGTTGTGTGTCCAGGTGTAGCGTGTCCAGCCGCAAGTGACCACGTGGGAGGCATTGCTCTTTCAACTGAAATGAGGAATTCAGCACTTAATTTTTTTTTGTTTAAGAGTATGGTTACTCCTTCAATCTTCACTCTCCATTTCTGACACAGTGAAAGTCTACATGTCTACAAATTTTCAGCATAACTGTTTTGTTTCATAAATGCGAATGCATGGTTTACTACCTTCAGCAACTAGACTTTATAAGACGTATCTAGCCTACTGATTTTATGATTAAGTTGATTCTCATGGTTTTAATTGCTATGGCTTTGAAGAGTGGTAGTCAGTAGCTCTGTACTGAGAAAACAGCCTGTAAGAGACAGTAAATGGTGTGCATGTATGCTCTCTGTTTGGTTTTTTTTTGTTTACATGTATTTTAATTTGTCATTCGTCTCTTTGTATTTTATACATGTGTGATTATTACTGAGTGACTGTTTTCATGTGTCTGTGCGTGGACGCACGCATACACACCTGTGTGTGACATCATTATTTATGTACGTACGTATGTATACGTGTGTGTGTGTGTGTGTGTGCGTGTGTGCGCGCACACATCCATATGTTGTGTCTGTGTGTGTGTGTGTGTGTGTGTGTGTGTGTGTGTGTGTGTGTGCCCCTACGCGTCTGTGTCTGTGTCCAGGGAGTGCTGTCGGTTCCTGGGAGATGACAAGCTATCTGTGAAGGTTCTGTTATCCAGGGTGGCTCCGTTTGGTCTGCTGTGGACTCTTACACACTACCTGTACCTGCAGGGCATCCGCAGGATCCCGCCCACCGACGCCAGCGCCCTCTTCTGCTGCAGCCGAGCGTTTGTCTTCCTGCTGTCTTGGATCGTGCTCAGAGAGCGCTTCCTGGGAGTGCGGGTAAGCCCAACACACTGGGCGTGGATACGACTCCTGTGTTACTTCAGTGTCAGTAGAGCATTGGTGTAATATCAGTGTGACTCATGTTTGTCATCAGCGTATTATCAGTAGAACCTGCGTGACGCCAGAGTAACATCAGACTGACTTCAGAGTCACATGAGTGTAACATCAGTCTGGAGTCACTATAGCATCAGTATGAAGTCAATGTAGCATAGGTATGACTGTAGTGTTATGTAAATGTGGTGTAACTGTGATGTCAGGGTAGGATTAGTGTAACTTCAGAGTGGTGTCAGAATGAAAATCAGCATACAATTATTGTAAGATTAGTGTGACACTGATGTTGTCTACCTGCAGATTGTGGCAGCTATTTTAGCCATAGCTGGAATAGTGATGATGACATATGCAGATGGTTTCCATAGTTACTCAGTGATTGGCATCTCCTTGGTAGTTGGGTCTGCTTCAACAGCAGCTGTGTACAAGGTGAGCACTAATACTGGTGGCATAAAATTTTACATATGTACTATGTAATGCAGTATTGTGAAACTCTAGCTGTGTGTGTGTGTGTGTGTGTGTGTGTGTGTGTGTGCGCGCGTGTGTGTGTGTGTGTTTGTGTGTGCGTGTGCGTGTGGTTGTGTGTTTTCAGGTTCTGTTCAGGTTGATCTTGGGCAGTGCCAAACTGGGTGAAGCAGCATTGTATCTGACTGCCCTCGGAAGTGCCAACATGCTCTTCGTCAGCATTGTGCCGTTCATACTCTTCCTCACTGGTGCAGAGGACTTTGGTTCACCTGGTGATATACCGTGGCCTTGTTTATGCGGCATAGCTGGTCTTTTAATAGGTAAGAACTGAAGAATGAGATAAGAGTACACTATCAACTCTATGCAGAACTTTAGAGACATAGTCCATGATCTATTGATTTTTTAGAAATTAGTTTTTAGCATTTTGTTTCAGCTGAGGTTTATGGTCAGAAAGCAAGAAAATGTTCAAAATAGACACTTTATAATTTAACAGCTGTTTGAATTTGACAAGACATCTTGTTGGCACAGTTGGGTATTTGTATTTTTGATCTGTTGGACAATTAAGAAAGAGGAAGTTCTCATACAATGGCTGTTAATGATTTATTCAGTGGTTGCCAGGATACGAAACCATGATTTTATCCATGTTTTTTGAATTTGTCTTGTTTCTTTTCCCCATCCTGTTCTAGTGTTTAATTTCCTGCTGAATTTTGGCATTCTGATAACCCTTCCGACTTTGATTTCGCTGGGAGTAGTCCTTAGCGTACCAGTAAATGCTGGTGAGTTCCCATTGGACTTGTACCCAGTTTTTGTTGCTGTAGTAATTAGGCTGTACTGACAAAGAACCAACCTACTCTACAGTATCACCACAGTATAGCATCTCCTGGGCAGTTATAATGTTGAGCGTGAACATAAAATGTGTTTTCTACTTGTTTATTCTCCCGTACGGCAGTCATAGACCGCTGCAGTGGTGAGATCCAGTTCAACAGTGTCCGTGTGATCGCAGTCTCCATCATCTGCCTGGGCTTTTTATTAATGTTGCTCCCTGAAGACTGGGACCAGTGCTTACTGCAACTCCGTTCCTTGTTGTGCCGAAAGAAACAACCAGCAGAGGGCGCCAAAGAGATGCATACAGAAACACTGCACATAAAAACTATGGAGACTAGGAACTGCAACTCCAAGTCGACTCCTTGTCACTGATCTGGAATCAGCCATTTCCCTCAATCATGCAGCCGAACTCGATCAGTTACTGAGGGATGATGTGGCAAAAGAGTGTGACTGGATCAGAAGTGCCAAGATGCCAAGACAGGTTGTCTGGACTTGAAGAAATACATGAACACTTAGAGATAGAGATCTGTAGACACAGGAATAAGTTTTTGTCTTCTGCCTTTTAGATAATGTTATTCGATTGATTTTTTTTGGACTGTCTGGACTTATGAGAAGGTCAATTTGGAGATTGATCAGTTTTTGGCTGAACTGCCTTTTTTTCCTTTTCTGAGAACAATGGGCAAGTTTGTGAAATTTTGGGGTTGATCTGTTCACAGAATATGAACATATTTCTTATGGACCAGTTTTAAAAGGCAGATGTGTACAGCAGTTGATTGTATGGTTCAACACAGCTCTTCTGTCCAGCAGGTCCGTGCTTTGAGATCCATCCAATATGAATGGAGGACCGGGCTAAACTAATGTCGCAAGTTTGACTGTTAATGAGAAAAAGAGACTCTCTTGGCCCAGAGGGACACTGTTGCATTTAATCTCCCACACTTGCAGATTGGTACAACCATTTGCGTATTACCCAATGAATGGCTGTACTTTATATGAAATGACTATTCACGGGCATTCTGTGCTTTTCACAAAATATATACATGACGGTGAAGTATAAATGCAAACTTGGTAGATATATTGTATATTCATATTTTCAGGTCTACAATAATCCCCGTAATCCAGATTATGCGTGTAAACTCATCAAATCAATATGGCAGATTATTTCTTTGGATTTCAGTGGCAGTATGTTGGTATTGTATTCCTGTGGAATATTGGCACACTGTAAACCTTTGTAAGGAATATTTTTGTTTTGTTTCATTTTTAACCTGGACATACTGAGTAGCGATTCAGAAATAAAGAGTATCAGATATAAAGATCCCTGCCGACAACTTCCATGTTAAATGTCAGAATTTCACTGTTAAGAACCTACGCATACAGAGAGAGAGAGAGAGAGAGAGAGAGAGAGAGAGAGAGAGAAAGAGGTAGAGAGAGAGAGAGAAAGACAGACAGATAGATAGATATACATAGATATACATATATTTTGCTGTAATAGCCTCACAATAGTACAAAAATAGTAAGACAGGTATGCGTGAAGGCAAAAATATAAAAATGCCATTTCAGTGTTTAAATATATAAAAACATAACATGACTCTAACAAAAAGCAGTTGATTTCCAGTCAACTACAGCACAATTCGCAAGAACAACAAAGACATTTCATAAACGTTTTTTTTTTCTTTTTTTCAGATTCCAGTGAACTTCTGTTGAAGTGTTGTTTTTTTTTTCTGGTTGTTTTTTTTTTTTCTTCTTTTTTTCAGACGTGAAGTCAGCAGGGGTGATACCAAATAAAACAACAACAAAAAAGGATATAGAAAAAAAAAAAAAAAAACAGAAAATACAAAAACAAACAAACTTCACAGGCAGTTGCTCAATTCACACATAATTTACAAAAAGGGAAACGCTGAATGATTAGGAAATTGGTCTGAATACACTGAATTATTCTGAATTTAGTGCAGCCATAAAAGAGAGACAGAAACATATATATGTATGACCAAGTGAGGACCTCCTCCACGGCTTCAAAACACTCCTTAAAAAAGAGTAGGAAATACTGGCAAAGGGAAAAAAAACTGCTACATGTACTTTTCTATAGACATACTGTTGTAAAGACAGAGAATGTCCTCACCAAAAAATGAGAGACATACAATATCATTCAGTGCATTTTGCCTTCCAGCTACATGGTCATCTTCTTCTCCCATTTTTGAAATGTCCTGAGACAACGTTTGGAGGTTACGTTTAAAACTGTGGTCATACAAAATCATTAAAAAGTATGAAATCAGGGTACATCATACCCAACTCTGTGTGTGTGTGTGTGTGTGTGCATACATGTGAGTGCATGCAATCATTTGCCTCCCAAATCCACCAGAAGGTACACAAATAATTTTTCCTGCATCAAAAAAGTTTCTTCAGCCTTCCTCATCAGTTGAGGTAAAACATTCAAAGTGTGTTGAAATACAAGACCTTTTTTTTTTTTTTTTCTTCATATGGTTGGTAATGGATTTGCATAACTCCATACCCAAACATCTTGCTGATCTTATTTAAAGGCTAGACATTCACTTAGCAGAGGCGGGGGGGGGGGGGGGGGGGGGGTTGTCACCAGAACACGCTGAGTTAAACGATGTCCTTCGGGGCAGAGCTGTAAACCACCGGCCGTCGGAAACACTTGTAACCGACAATGACGAGGCTGAAGATTAGCAGTGACAATACAAGCATGAGGCTCACGAACCCGCCGTGAGGGAGAGGGGGCGTGTCCGGGGCCTCGGCGGGGATCATATTGGTCAGATTGAGCATGTAACCTAAAGTCCAGCCGGCATCACTGTCCGCAATCTGCAGGCGGAGAGACAGGCAAAGGGTTACACGCATTGACTATCAACACAGCGTCCTGCTTCCTGACTCCACCTCTCACTCACTCGCTCATTTTCAAAGCCACTTTTCCTAATTAAGGTCACAGGGCGTGCTGGAGCCTATCCCAGCGCTCATAAGGACGAAAGGCGGGGAAACACCCTGGATAGGTCGCCAGTCAAACGCAGGGTAGACACACAGACAAACACACTCACACACACATTCATACCTAGGGGCAATTTAGCGTCTCCAATTCGCCCAACCTGGATGTCTTTGGACTGTGGGAGGAAACCGGAGCTCCCGGAAGAAACCCAGGCAGACACGGGGAGAACATGCAAACTCCACACAGAAAGGACCCTGGACCTTCTTGCTGTGAGACGACAGCGCTACCCACTGCGTCACCGTGCCGTCCCTGACTCCACCTGCATACGGCTGATCCATATCTACTTCCATTTCTGAAACTTTTGTATTAACGACACTGTCTGATAACATAAATCTGCTTCTACGCATGCATCTCAAATGAGGGTTAAGCCCCTACATTTTGAGCTTATCATCAAAATAGTTCACCTTTTTGATGAACTCGATGTTTTTGAAAGTTGTGCTGGTAAAGTTGTAACCATCCTCAAGCAGAGTAAGAATGTAAGTTCCCGAGAAGCAATACTCGGCCAGGTACTTCTCCTTCACGCTGGGATAGCTGCTCTTTATCTGAGGGAGTTCCACAAATTAAGACACAGAGTTATGATGAGTAACGGACAAAACAAAGCCGTGGGGGCAGAATTGTAGGATTAGGGGACAAAAGCGATAGTCTGTGGGCAAAACCCTCTCACCTCTTCCCATGGGGTTGAGCAGTAGTTTATAAGCTTGGCCTTAGCCGTCTCCAAGTCGTCATTAGTCAAATTCAAAAAGTTCATCACAAAGTAGAATGCAGAAAAAGCCTAAAGGATGAAAAAAATGAACAAAATACTTCACCTTAAGTTTTTTAAGCTCATATGTTTCTAAAGAAATTAGTCGTTGGGTAATACATAAACCTCAAACTTTTTTTCATTACTACAAGGGTGATATGTCTCAGAAAAAAACAGAGACAAATGATCTGTCTATCATTCTCACCCCAAAGTGCCCTTCCACAGGTGGTTGGTAGACCCCATTGAAGGAGCACGTTGAGTATTGACAGCAGCTGTGGTTGAAGACTTTCCTCACAGCATTTTGACATTCTACACCATCCCCAGTGCCCCAGTGGATGAAGCTTTTTGGAGAGTCAGCAAGCTTTTCACTAACACACGGTGTGTTGAAAACACTCGAGAGGGTCTTATTAGCTTTATAGCCGTGGTGGAAACAAGCGTCTTTCAGTACATCTTCTTGCATCTTGGGAAAGAGGGTAGCAAAATACACAGAAGTAAGACACGTGACGTACTAAGGACGAACTGCTGTTTGAAAATAAACAAAATGATCTTAATATCTCTACCTCCAGTGACTGAAGTTTCTTTGCCAAAGCAAGCTTTAGAACCTGGTCCTTCCCATAACAGAGGAAGCTATGCGTGTATAGATGGTAAGGATTCCCATAAAGCCGGAAGTCCATAGAATTCTCTGGATTTTCTGAATTCTCCTTAGAGACAAAGGTAATTTGGGTTGAGGCTCCACCCAGGTCGAGTGCTCCTATTGTTCCTGATGCCTGTCATGTTAAAACATGGGGCGAAAACCAATTTAAAAAAAAAGCATCACACTAAGCCAACTTCAACATCTGAACATTGACGTGCTAGCTTTAAGCAAATATACGCACAAACTTTTATTTTACTGCACCTTCCTGAAATTGTCGCTCAGATAGTTAACTGTGATCCAGCCAAAAGCTCCCTCCTCTTGGCCTGTGATTATACGGGCACCCTGGTAGTCAAAAGGATATGTCTGCAGAGATCTCTCAACCGCGTCAAGAACCTGATCCGACAGGCTGCTGTCCTCCATCCTAAAGGGAGTTTTGAAGTGAGACACTCAGAGACACAGAGTTTGAACTGTATTCCAACTATGTGTCTGTCTGGTAAGAGTGAATTATGTAAGATATTCTATTACTCCTTTTAATTTACCCACCAACTTATATTAAATATATTATACATCACTTTTTAACAAACGTCGAATAATCCTTGACAAAAAGTTACAAAATCTCCCTTTGTTTTGCGTAAAACTGCACTCTGATTGGTAATCTTGTACGCCAGCGAAAGTCAGATTTACCTTAGTAGCCTCATCCCTGCGGTAGCCCCGAGATAGACTGGGGTTTCCTGGTGCCTGTGGACTGGTATGATTTTTTGGGCTTCTGCCATGCAGTCAGTCAGAGAGCTGCCTGCCCCTGCTGGGTTACCTGAATAACTGGAGATGCCTTTGCCTGGAAGAAACAGCACCCAACAAAAACAGAGAAATGCAGTTCAGTCACGCTTGTAAAAAAACCCCCAAAAAAACAGCCACTCACGTTAACAATCGACGCACAACCTCAGGGGAATCCACGTGCGTTTTCACGAAACAGACACGCTTCGCTGAGCTCAGAACTAAAAGAAGAATTTCCTAGGGTTTCCATATGTAAAAGCAAGATTAAGATTTTTTTTATTTGATGATTAATCAACAAAAACTGCATCGAAATATGTCATCCCCAAATATGGCATAAGTCGGTGAACATCAAAGTAAGTTGTGAGATGTGCGCTTCCACACGTGGAGTCAATTGAAATCATGTGGTGTAATCCGAAAGAGGTGCAACGGATTTCTCCGAAAATACAGTACTGTATATGCTTGCTGGCATAACTCACACACTGACTCTTATTTATGATCACTGGGGGGGGTTTTTTGTGTGTGTACCTTTGACATCACAGGCATGTTTCTGACGAACCATTCCAGTGTTGTTCTCCTTCTCTGCAGGCCACTCATAAATAAACACTGAGGTGTGGGAGGAGCCTGCATCCAGAACTATGCCATACTGCAGATACAAACACATGTCAAAGGCAAATTAAACAGACCTTTTCTGTTTTTTCAACCGAACACAAACCGATACTGAAACACATACCTGAATGCCTTATCTAAATATGAAATGTTTGAAGTTTCCAGAAACATTGGAGAAAACAGAAAACTATCATTACATAAATGGAGTTTCCTGACTTTTTTTTTTTTTAAATGTGTGTTTTCTCATTGGCTGCTGAATAGCACAGACAGAGTAACACTGTGTGCCTATGGAGAATGTATCATTAAGTCCAGTAGACAACACTGTAAACAATGGATCCATGTTTACCTTATATTTCTGATGCAGAGGTTTGTTCTGTATGATAGCTGTGGCCACCATAACAACGATCCCTATGGCAATGAGGACTATTATTAAGATAATGACCGGCCTGTGCCATGGATTTTTCACCTTCATTTCTGAAAGAGAGAGAGAGAGAGAGAGAGAGAGAGGGAGGGAGGGAGGGAGGGAGGGAGAGGGAGAGGGAGAGGGAGAGAGAGAGAGAGAGAGAGAGAGAGAGAGGGAGGGAGAGAGAGGGAGGGAGGGAGAGGGAGAGAGAGAGAGATAATAAAAGGACTTTGATATTCACAGTGTTCTTAATCACTTTGTATTGGCCTTATGTTTTGTTTCCATTTGATTATACATCAAACAAACAAATAAACAAAACGAAGACAGACAATAAGAAATTTTGTGACAACAGTCACAAACAATCACCTGACATCTCTTGCTCGTTGATACTGCAAATCTGGCCTTAAAAATCCAACCAAAATTTATAATTTTTTGAGAGTAGAACTCGTCGAGCTGAAGAGTGCAGATGAAGCGCTGATGTCTTGAGGCGGACTAAGTAATGACAGTTTAATTATTTAGATATTTATTGGACTGCCCTCCGACCGACTATTTTTCAATTTACTCCTCCAACAACAACAAAAAAAACTTCATCATCAAGCGTGTCCGTATACTCAGTCACAGGACACAGGAAAATTATACAAAGCTTAGCCCAACTCGTAGTGTTGTTCAGCAGTCTCCTCTGGTGTGCTAGCCCATATGTTCTCTCTCAACACTCTTTTCGGTGCAGTGTAGGGGAAGTGTCACTGTTTTCCTGTATTGGGTGTAACCTATGTAATCTAATGCGATGAATGATGCATGGCTTGTTTAAACAGTTAATTACTTGCACTTAGGTTTTGTAAACCTGTCCAGAACTTCACCCGGCACACACGGATGTTGGAGAAATAACGGCAGTAGAAACGACCCACAGATCTAATGAGCTTTCAGACAACTGCCAAATTGACCAAACTATCTAACAGATCAGCTGACCAGCTAACAACTTGCCAAGTTCTTACCTGCGCATACGCGCCACCCGCTAATGCACACTGGTGGTTTGATTCCTGATTTTAAAGGGCTGCTCTACGTTTTGCTCATCTTCACCTTTGGTCGGACGGCGTTCGGGAAGCCAGTGAATTTAGCATCGGTGTGCCAAATTAAATTAACCCTGTCGTTGCATCTGCTCAGAAGTCGAGCTCTAAAATCATCGGTTATTATAGTCCAAAATGTTTCTCTTCGCGGGGAATTCTTGTTTTGAACTCAGTAGTACGATGTGATGACGTAGCAGTTAGTGAGCGGAACGCGATCTGCAAGTTAATGCACGCGAACCGCATTCAGCTGTGTATGTCTTCAGAAATACCTTTTTTTGCGTTAATGACCCCCGTTTTCGGCAGTGTGTGTTTATTTGTTCATGTATTCATTTACTTACTTACATACTTATTTATTATTGCTGTGATTACTGTCACCTGCATGCCAGAAATCGTTAAAATATTAGTTCAGGACACAATAAGATAATTAAGACACTGAGGAAACGAAGTGGTAATGATGATAAGAGAGAATGTGGGAATAAACTTTCCCAATCTTATCAGCAACTCCTACACTTCCTTAGTTGTTGATATTGTAGCAAGAATATCCTGCAATTGTTCCCAGGCATACAAAGACTTTATACAATATTTTCCACTATAAAGTTTATGCTTGACTGATCCCTTCAGTACAGTCGTTACGGATTCAGTCATTTAATCCCTTCATTCAAGAGAGGAAAAGGTGTCGTGATTCATTTTGTACAACACAGAGGTCCTATCGGAACCTGTTCACTCAGAAGCGATACATTTTGACGAAGTGTCCCCAAAGTTTCGCATAAATGGGTTTTTGCAACCCCAATACGAATGCAGTTAAGTAAATTTGTCAATACTTAAATCTGTATGCAGATTAAGCAGCACCACTAAACGAAACACAGCGGATGCTCTAATCTGGGAGCGGCCTTTGAATGCAGCCAACCCATCCAGACGTCTGTGTATCTACCTCATTCCTCTGGACCCCAGATGTCAAAGCAAAATAACATCATCTGTAAACTCTTATTGTGTGTCGCCCTGGTGTTTACCAGTGGTTACCATGGAAACAAAGGAAACAAACTCCAAGTAACTCTCAAGTGCAGCCTAAGATTTAATGCCAGGCTATGTCAAATAAACCAATAAGATTAGTCTGTGTCGGTCAGATAAGTATTAGTGATAACAACCATGTCATGTAATCATAACAGCTGTTTTACCCTAAGATGGGAACTCTGGGATAGGACAACCCAATGTTCCACATGACACATAACACATAGTGTCATATGAATAAGAAATATTTGAAAAAAAAAATCAGACAAGTTGGATAACAATGCAAAGTACTTAACACAATAATAAAAAAATTAGACATGGTATTGACTATATCATAATATTACCTGTTTTACACTAATAAAACTAACACTAATATATATATGAGACTGAAATATTTCCTTCTCTGTCATTATGAATGGTTAAGGGCTCCATCATTACATTTTGAAGCCCTTAACTCTAAACAAATTTCATCATCCGCAGCAAAGACTGTGTTATGACTGGGCCATACAAACAGAAAGCACTCACCCACACTAGTCCGCAAACCAAGTGTTGTTCCTCTTTTGATTTCTTCCCCAAACACCTCTTTCCTTTAAGTTACTCTAAGTCACTTTAACGTCATAGTTTTATCGAGTAGCAGTTAGTGCTGTGGTTATCAACCACAAAAATGTGTGTAGCAGCGCTGTTCAGATTCTCCAAACCAGTCCTCTTTACGGGGCTGACTTAGACTAGACAGCTCAACCAAGTGCTTACTCAACATAGGCAAAGATGTGTGTGTATGTGTATGTGAATGAGTGTGTGTATGTGTGTGTGTGTGTGTGTGTGTGTGTGTGTGTGTGGTGGGGGGGGGGGGGGGGGGGGGTGACATGTGCATACACAACGGGATCTCTGTTTCTTCGGAGCGATTTGCCTGTATTAACTTGTCTTTTGGCTGAAAATAGCATTAGGTAATGCAGCGTCTTATCCATTACATACCTAAGTCAAAGTGAATGCTAAAACAAATAGTGAACATAACCCTGGATTTTGCTCAGTTCGCTTACAACTGCAAGACCAGTGACAGAAGGTTTTAAGTGTTCTCTTTTGTTGGTTCTTTCTTGACTTTAAAATAGCATTGGTTAGGTTTAAACAAGGCCAACGCACTTCAAGGCTGTCTTTTAAACACTCTTTGATTATCTTTTAGGAACTCAAAACTAGAAGTACAGGATAATTCCCACAGGGTACATTTTTGGCGGCTGTACCTTATAGAACCCCACAGTAACAGAAAACAAATGCATGCTGCGTCGATTCACCCTCTCCCGAATGATGTCATCTGTGCCTGTCAGAAATGACATCGCCTATATATGACAATGTGAATAGGGAGTTAATGCTAAGTTTTACCCTGCACATGGTAATTACTGGTGTAAGGATAGTTTAGCCAACAGTGTTACATGCAGAATTACTTCAGAGTATTATCCATCATCATTGGCTTTGTGTGACTCGTACATGGTATTTGAACTTCAGTCAAGGAACAATTAGAGTGATGACAAGTGCACTATTCTTTTTAGACCTTTGCACAAAAGCAAGGTGTTTTGGACCACTCCCTGACCGATGATGACATGCGCTGGAGTAGCTGCAGGGATTTTATGACACTGAAACAATTTTTATGTTGTGTCTGACAGTGGTAAGGCCTAATTCAGGGAGTGTCCCTGGGAGGAAAAAAAAGTTTTAAAGTTTTAAGCGAGCTAAAATATTGCTTCACTTTTTTTTCACTGTTGGACTGTTACACAAAATAGAGCCATTTTTTTCTAGGAGAGGTATACAGAGAGAGAAACAGCCCACCCTGCTTTAAATGGCTATTCCCAGAACACTCACAAGAATCTATGGATTCCCCACACATCAGGAGTCAATCAAACTGGAATTGTGTAAGAGCCACATTCCCAGCTGGCTGAAAAGGAGAAAACTCACCCAAGGCAATTCATACTGTCTTGCCTAGCGGGGTTTCATACACAATGACTGACAGTGTGCGAAGCGTGTGCATATATGAGAGACCGCTTGTCGCATGATGTGTTTAATTTAAGAGATGTCATGCTTTGTGGTAACAGCTTTTTTGTCATCTCCCACTCAAGTTCAAAGAGGTCTGTTTAAAAGGCAGACCAGAAACTTTTTTTTTCACCCCCCCCCCCCCCCCTCCTTTTATCATTCCGACCAATGTCTGAAAACTCTGGAATAAGCTTCAGCGATTGCTGCCAAAAAAACAGACAGGAAAAAAATGATTTCCTCCCTAATTACAGCAAATATGACTTTAACTGTCTTCTGTTTCACTAGGTAAATCATAACGGCCTGTAATGATGACCCTTAAAAACCTATGTGTAGATCTCTATATTTTAAATGTCTTTCATGTACAGTTTTCACTACTGTAACAGTAGAAGCTAGTCTTCCTTAAAAGGCATCTTTCTCTCTTTATCCTATTAAACGCATTAAACGCATTCTTTTTCAGGAGAGTCTTTGATGGGTCACACACAGTGGAAAGGTGGTCTCTTCACAGCCAGTTTGCTTTTAAGGTTTCGCAGTGAGTGATGCAGAGGTTAAGGGGAATTTGCAGTTCTACAGTCTGAGTTGCTTAGCCGTAAAATGACTAATGTTTCTAGACATAGCCAGACATGTTTTTCCTCCACAACATAATCAACAAAGCACAATGGATTTGGCACAGAGCACTGTTACAAATTTCAACACATTTTCCTCTCTAGGAAGTCCTCTTAAAATGTTTCACCGCTTTTATCTCTTGGCCACGGCGTACAGTTTAAGAGCATCAGGACAATCAGCTTAATAAAGCTTAAGAATATGAACCACAAAGCTAAGACAATGTATGCTATACCCACAAACATCCACAGCTGGTGTCTAACTGACTCTCTGCGTTTAAATGTTATTACTCATCGGGTGTTAAAACAGGGAATCCCTCAGAAGCGCATGAAAGAAAACCCGTTTCATTTAAAAAAAGAAAGGAAAAAAAAAGCCGGAACATCAAAGGACCGGTCTCAAAACTCTGTTGCATTCAGCAACAAACCTCAAGGCCAGTTCAGCTCCATCATATCAACACATAGTAAATGAACTAGATTTTTATTACTAATGAATGCGTATTTCCCCTCCGCCCAAGACATTTTGTCCTCTGAGATTATTGAAAATGATATTTCCACACCCATTTCCTCAATGTTTCCTGTTTCTACCTTAAAAAAGACATGTCCACACCAGGCTGAACTCCTTTATACATAGTTCCCCTGTCTGTTCTCCAGGTCAGGACTTACTGAATGATTTCTTCCTTTGGTCTAGGCACCAACCACGGTCACTCCTATTGAACTTTTTGTTGTTGTTGTTGTTGTTGTTGTTGTGGTTGTTGTTTTTTTTCCAAACAAACATTCACTGTATTTCCTGTGATTTGAGGTATTCATTTACATTTTGGTAGATGCATTCTAAAATTCTAAGGTATTAAAAATAAATAAATAAATAAATAAAAATCAGCAGCTATGTTGTTAAATCTTAAATCATCTGATCAGCTACATTAGAGACCAGTTAAGGAAATGAATCATAGTATTTAACATGTAATTACCCCTGAACGGTCTGTGATCAGCTTCTCCTTTCTCTTTCTTGATGTTGAGAAAGCTTTTTGTCTAGACCTTACCTTATTTGGTTGAAAGCATGATCAGCCGTATCTCAAAGCTGTTTGTCAGTGTCATCCTGAAACTGGCTTGCATTACCCAGCCATTTTAGCTGGGAACTAAGTCAGTCCAATGGCGTCTAAATTCAATACAGGGCTGAGATCATGGAAACAAAGGTTGGCCCCTCCTGATGGCTACAAAAAGGAAAAGCAAAAATAAAGCATCTCTTGATAGTATGCTGGGTCGTTAGTGTAGCTTTAATCTACAAGTGTCTGGAAGTCTGTTGGAGGGGAACGACACCATTCTTTCCGTGAGCGATTCCATCACTGTCTCAGAATCTCCTGTAAAATTACGACTAGGCTGAGGTCTCTTGACCCAGATAGTTTTGGAATACAGTTTACATTGCTCTCACATTCATCAAAATATTTACTGATGCCCTGAGAATGGGAGCATTATTTTCTCAGAATAGACCACGTATCTAGAAAGAAATTCTTCACAGTAAGATGAAGGTGATGCCTAAGAGTAGCTCTGTACTCACAGTGTAACTTGAGAAAGGTGTTTTTGTACGATAATTTCAAGTCTTCTGAGGCTCGAGTTCAGGCACCAGTGGGTTCAGTGGAACTTCCTTTTAACGTCATCCAACACAGCAGGACAAAGATAACTTTGCGGACATTACTGTGGTGGTGGGCCTGATCACCACCACCAACAACAACGAGAAGGCCTACCCGGAAGCAGTGGAGGACCTGACAAAATGGGGCCAGGTCAACTGCCTCTCCCTTATCGTAGCAAAACAAAGGAGCTGGCAGTTGACTTCTGCAAGACGTGACAGAAGAGCTACACCCCGCTCTCCATCAACGGTGCCTCAGCGGAGGGGGGTGAGCAGCTTCCGATACCTCCACGCACTCATCGCCTTGGACCTGACATGGACCACGCACACAACCACCCTGGTGAAAAAGGCAAGTCAGCGCCTCTATCACCTCAGACTGTTAAAGAAATTCAGACAGCCAAAACAGATTTTAAAAACCTTCTGCTCTGGTGCCGTCGAGAGCATTCTGGCAGGATGCATCACTGCCTGGTATGGGAACTGCTCTTTACAGGACCGAAAGGCCCTGCAGAAGGTGGTGCGACTAGCTGAGCACACCACAGGGATTGTCCTCACTCTCCTCCAGGACTTGTATGCAGAGCGGTGCAGGAACAGAGCCGGTAGGAGTTATGAAGGACCACCATCACCCAAACCAAGGGCTCTTTCAGTGGCTGCAGTCAGGCAGATACCTCCGCAACCTCAAGGTCAATACTGAGAGGCTCCGTAGGAGCTCCTTCCCCTAGGCCATCAGAACTGAGCCCCTATGTATATCTATATCTATATATATATACACACACACACACACACATATATATATACTATGTATCTATACAATGATCACCCTGTATTCTAACAGGCATCTCAGTCATTTATCCTGCAGTGCGGTACAACTCTGACCTAGTTGTCTATGTGGCTTCTAGTCCTATCTGGCTTCTTTCTTCTCTCTATCTTCTTTAGTTATATTCTTTCAAAAAAAATTTTTTTTTCTGTTGTGAGTTTTGCACATTTTTCTATTGTGAGTTTTATGGTACATCTTCCTGTATCTAGTAGGAGCATGCAGTAACATTTTTCTATTGTGAGTTTTGTGGTTCGTCTTCCCTGCCCTGCCGCTGACCATCATTTCACTGTTTACTTTACACTGTACCTTGGGAAGAGACAAATAAAACTTTGAACTTGAACTTGAACTTGAACTTATACCACCCTCTTCCCTTTTTAAACTACTTTTACAAAAACGGCTCCGTTCATCCTCTTCCAGTTCTGTAAGGAAACCCGACAAACAGGAACAAACATTTAGTCTGTTTGCAACCTCATCCCCCTTTAATATAATGAGTGAAAACAATGAACGCGTACAGAAAACAGGAACATGTATGCAAAACTACAACAGGTTTGAATACCATGACTTTTAAGAGGTAAAGTGGACCTCATCAATGTCAGGAAAACATAACTCATACCATCACACGCCCACCAGAGACGTGAACATTTTATCTGTGGTTAGCGCACACTGGTTTGCAGAGAATACTGTGAAACTTATGACTCATTTGACCCCATGACATTTGTTTCCATGACCAAGGAGAATACAGTCTGTGTTCTGTTTTTTTAGGCGTGAAAAAGGTTTGTGGACAACACAACCTCTTTGAAAACTTCTCCACTCAACTTTGTCATAAGACTCCCTGCTAACACTAGAGTTTCTCATCTGTTTTGCTGTGAATCTCCAATGAATGAACGGATGTTCCTGCCTGATAATGACCTGCATTTCAGAGTAAATGAGTCTCTTCCTTCTACTATGGCAACCAATGCAATGTGTAACTGTGGTATCATTCGTGTGCTAGACCCTAAGCATGATGTGACATCAACTGTGACATCAATAAATGTCAAATCCCTCATTTACTCACTTACTGCACTTTCTGAAACTGCCTTAAGATATTTACCTCATTTAAAGAAGCTTTTGCAACATGTTACGTGACTGAGAACATCGTTTAACTTTTCCACTGTAGGATTGTCACACAAGATAGAGTCAGTTTTTCAAGGAGAAATATACACAGAGAGAAACAGCCCGTCCTGCTTTAAATGGCTATTCCCAGAACACTCACAAGAATGTATGGATTCCTTAAACATAAGTAATCGATCAAACCAGGATTGTGTAAGAGCTACATTCAAAGCTGGGTGAAAAGGAGAAAACTCATCCAAGGCAACTCATACCGTCTTGTCTAACAAGTTTCATCTATCCACAATGACTGAACGCAACAAGCAAAAACCTTCATGTTTTAGAAAAACAATGCAACACGGTTCACTCACACAAAACCCACATCCTCCACGTCCTGTAATTGTCTTTAAATGCATGGGTACATCGTTTAAACACAACCTTCTTCTGATACTAAATATGGTCATTTTTTTGTCTAAAAGTATAACCGGTAAGTCACACAGATATGTGTTTCACAGTGGGCATGTTTCCATTTTTTTGGCACATGTTTACTTCAGCTGCACAGTCACCATGGTAACAAACAGTTGCTTTTTGTCTCTGTTTTAGGGCATAATTCATGTAGTCTGATCAATTCATTCCGCCAGTAAGCTTAGCATCAGATTCTTTAGAGATACCACCTCTCCCAACATATTGTAGACTGGAAACCCATGTCTATTCTAGTCATCTTCAAAATATTTTGCTGCTCATGCCCAAGCAGATGTTTTCATAATGACATTAATCATTAAAAAACACAAGGCCGAAATAATGCTGTGTCCAGTGGAAACGCTTCTATGTTTTGGATTTCTAAATAGCTTCTCTAAAGAGTGAGTAATGTCTCAAGCATGTACTTCTTGTTGGCGCAGACTTCTTCTATACACAACTTGAGTGTGTCTGAAATAGCCCTTTTAAAAAAAAGAAAAAAAGAAAAAAAAAAAAAAAAGGGAATCACCAGGACGTTGTTTCTCCAACAGTCTTAGGAGGGACTTCCTCAAATGACACATGACTGGAATTTCAAGGAACATGCACACTGACCTTGTTGTGTCAGCGACAGGAAATTTGGTTTCCCCGGTGAACTATAAAAGGAGCTTGTCGACGGAGAAAGGGTGGGGGGGTGGGGGGGGGGGGGGGGGTTAGAGTGGGTGGGAGGGAGAGGATACCCTTGACAGAGGGACTGGGTCCTCCTTAAGCATGAAAATGAGACCACAGAAATTCTGTGTAAGCAAATGCATGTTGCCAAAAAAAAAAGAAAAGAAAAGAAAAGAGAAAACATAGCCTATTTCGTGCTGTTTTAAGATTATGAGATTTTTTTTTTTTTTGATTTTTAAATTTAACTCGTCAACGAGGCGTAAGTAAGGTAATGTGTAGGTTTCATGCAGTTTCGCTGAGTTAGACTTGCGGAGCCGTTTTTGTTTTACATTGTCCTGCTGGGTTTCCAGATGGCCTGTCTTAACTCATGGAGAGTGCTTCTAATGTTACATAATTCCAGCCGTCTTCTTCCATGTCCACTTTGCTTTCTTCTTTCAGAAAGTCTGTTAGCTGTAAGCCAAGCACCCCCCCCCCCACCCCAACCCCCCCACCCTGCCTGCCCCCACCATCCCCGCCTCCTCCACCATAACTCCATCATCTGGACGCAGACCAGAGCTTAATGCAGGCACATTAGAAAAGCGTGTGAAAGCTTCTTCCTATCTTTCTTTCTTTCTTTCTTTCTTTCTTTCTTTCTTTTTAAGGAGGATTCAACACCTTATCTTATTTTTCCAGCACACCCTTGTGCGCAAAAACGTTGTCTGTGTTAGAGCTTGCTTATGTTTTGCCTTTGTTTTTTTCCATCAGTCACTATGTTATGTAAAAAAAAACACATGTCACTTGTCATTTTTTCTGTACAACAGCTTATGGAGAAGTTTCACATCCTGAAGCATGACTTTGCTTATGTCTCATGATCTGAGATGATAAGTCATAGATAAACTTAAAAGCGTCTTGTCGTCAAGTGGGTGCTGGAGATTGGTTATTTGACAAGTAGCCCAAGGCAAGAAGGTTTTATTTAGATTCAGAGACTTACAGAGACATACACATACTTTGGTAGGCCTTTAAAGGTCACCCTGGCTCTTTGAACCATTCTATGGGATTATGTTACTTAGGGAAATTTTCATGGGAATCTCTTCAGTCCTATGACATGCCAAACACTGTTCAACGCTGTTTTTTGTGACAAAAAATATTCAGTACAAAAAGAAATGCTATTGTGCAGCTCAAACACAGCAAGCATTTCAGCGGTTCTATGAATAATTTCACTCACAAGTTATACAGTGACTGCATCTTACATTACACAAGTAAGCTATTTAAGCAATTTGTCACGCACATCTTGTCAATAAGTAATGAAAAACAACCAGACCCCAACAATTTACACAACATACTTATTCAAACTGTGAGTCCGAGTGTTGGCTAGTAACTGACAGAATCAGATGTTTGGAGACAGCCTTTCACATGCACTGCTCAGACCACAAGTGAGGCCAATCTATGGAAGCTATCAAACTGTATCCTGTAAATCTTACCCTCCTACATTTTTCCCGCCACTCACAGGCTGACATCCCGTCCTCTAGTGAACTCAGAATGCGTGCGTATGTGTGTGTGTGTGTGTGTGTCTGTGTGTATGTGTGTATGCATGTGTGAGCGAAAGAGCTTTTCATTGACCTACCTCTCTGCTCGTCCATGGTGGCAGGCTCTCTCTCTCTCTCTCTCTCTCTCTCTCTCTCCCCTCTTCTCCTCCTCTCTCACCCTCTCGTTCTGAACGAGTGAGTGTGTTGCCCTGCTGCTTAGGCGATTTCAGCAGGTCGTTTCCATTCTTGAGGTTCTTTATAAGGCAGGGGGTCTCAAGGGGGCGGGACAAAGTCTCGCTCTCTGCTCTCTCTTTCTCTCTCTCTCTTTCTCACTCTCAAACTCGCTCTCTCCCACTCTCTTGCAACCTCTACCACACTCTCATTCTCTCTCTTCTTCCCTCTTTCTCTTTTTTGCACACTCAACACTCTTTCTCATTTTTGACCGTGCCACTTCTCTCTTATCTGGCTCAGAAAGGCTGACTGTTGCAGGAGAAAAAGAGAAAGAGAGAGAGAGAGAGAGAAAGAGAGAAAGAGAGAGAGAAAGAGGTTTTCCAGCCTCATGCATCTTTTCACAGGGAGACAGAATGTCATGAGTAGCTCTAGCGTTATTGTATAATCTACACCCTCCCACACTGGCTGGCATTGTCTTTTCTCTCTGGGAGCTGACTCCCTCCCTGCTACCTCAGCTCTGATCAGACACAAAGACATGTTTGTTTTTACGTTGACTAAGGGTTGACTGTTGTCTCCCCTGTCCCTCAGTCACACTCAGAAAAAAAAAAAAAACGCCTTTTACAACGGCTCTCGTTTTATTTAAAGAAAATGATCCACAGTAATGCGCGTTTACACCTCTGAGAACAGATGCAGTAGAAATTTGAACTCAGCGCTTTGTCTGCTTGCTTTTGTGGATGGGCGTTATACGTGGGTGTTAGACCCAGAGGAGAAAATAACATTATGTTGGGTAATGTTACAGTCAGTATTGGTGCCAAACCCTCAGTGCTGTAAGAGGTAGTCCAATCTTTCCCAGCGCTGTGGATGCACAATTGTGGGCGGGCAGATAAACCTGTGCTTATGAGTACTTTTAATTTATTTTGCATTGTCTCTGTGTTTCAGTGGCATTTATTTATTTATTTTTTTATTATGAATACCAAAATGTTCTCGCTCTGTCTTGACAGCTCTTTCAGTGAAGATGTAATGCAGTGAGCGTGCTTGTATGGCAGGGTTTCAGGGATTCTCACAGTTAACATCTTAAACTGGAAATGGTTGGAACGTATGAGGCATCAATTTGCCAGACTCATATCTAGGGCCTCAGCATTCCTGATGCAGCTGTAATGGCACTAATGTTTGCATGCTGTCATCCCAGACGGTGGAACGCATCAAACCGTTTTATGAACAGAGTGGTTTTAAAGTAAGAAACTGACGTTGGGAAAAAAAAAGACAAACATCAAGAGTTGGTGACGCACTCTTATAATCTCAGGTGGTTTGAAGCCTTTGGAATCGGTACAGGATCTGAAATATTATTCGTAGCTTTTGAAAAACTAATTACGTTATCTGTGTTTTGTAAAAAAAAAAAAAGCAAAACAAAATAAAACAAAACAAAATATTGATCACGTTGGCCGTGCACGCGATTATAATGGTCAGTCTGACCCATAGAATGAATTAACGTGATGAAGAAGGAATGAATCATTCATGCAATGCATGCACGCGTGCATGGGCAGAGAGTGTGTTTTGAATGAGCATGGACAGTTGCAGCGCCCCTTTGCCTTAAATCAGCCTGTCTGCTTTGCAAACACATTATGTTAAGACAAAAAAAAAAGTGGTCTTGTTTTCAGTGAATCGGCATTTTCGGTTCCTCTGTCAAAAAATAGAACAAAACAAAGCAAAAAAAAAAAAAAACAAAACAAAAAAAAACAGCCCAGCTTGTGCAGACTGACAGCCATGAGGAGTCAAACCATTTGTAAAAATGATCATTGTGAGATTTTTTTTGGGGGGGGGGTTGGGTGTTAAAATCCGCATTGTATTATGTGGAATGCGCCAAGTGAACTTAAGATTTGGATTAAAAAAGGAAAAGAAAGAAAACAATTAAATAAAGAAAATATCAGTAATAAATTAAATTACTTAAAAAAGAAAACACAGTTCGCCATTCAAATTCTGGAAGAGAGAGAGAGAGGGAAAAAAAGACAGAGAGAGAGAGAGAGAGAGAGAGAGCGAGAGAGATAAGGAGTTAGTTATCACTGTATTCGTGTTAGTAATATTGCAGGTGAACAGACAAACAGTGGAAAATCTGTGTCAGCTGTAATCAGTGACTTGGTCTGATGCCAGAGCAACAGGCCCTGTTACATAAGAGCTGGATTTATATAATTATATAATTACCACAAAAATCTATAAACAGGCATACTACAATACTGCTAATCGACTAAAACAGTAAAACATTCATCTGAAATACTGTCTTATTTTGTTTACACACATCCTTACGTCATTGGGCGATTGCATCTTTTCAGTCGTTCGAGGAAATGTATGGTACACAAACAAGAGAGAGAGAAAAGGAGAGCCTTAGAGGAAAGAGGGAGAAGATGGGGGGGGGGGGGCTTTGAGAAAGATGGAGAAGATATTTCAGGAACACACAGAAGAATGACTGCTTTTGTAATGACTGAGAAAGAAGTGGAAATTCAGTCTCTCCTAATGGACCATCATTGACCTTTTCACATTTAGAACTCACTAGGAACCTCTGTGGATCCAAATGTATAATTCATATCTAATGTAAATTCAGTCCCTTCTTTACTCCCTTCAATTTCCGCCTGGAGAAAGCACATTATCTATATCACTTCCCATAGGCCTGTAAATGCCCCGGCAGTCCCCAGACAACATGCTGCATTAATTAACGAAAAAAAAAAAACTGTTTCCACGGAAATGTCTCTCTGCTGGGTGATGAAAACATAAACAAGATTCATGAATTGTTTCCATACGAACATCTATTCCTTTATTCTCCAAGCAGAAAGAGAAAGAGAAGGGGAGAGTGAGAGAGAGAGAGAGAGAGAGAGAGAGAGGGAGGGAAGGAGAGAAAGATCACATCAATAAAACTGAAACATGGTAAGCATCAATGTCAAAAGAAAGCTGTAATTCAGCAATTAGTCTCATTTAAGTGTGAAATTTTAAACATAGGCCTACTATTGGATGATAGCTCCCACACCTGGATAACATCTATCACAGTGGTGTTTTTTTTTTTTTAGTCATAATTGACTGAACTACTAAAGAGACCAAAGCTTCTTAACAACGGCAGGAATTCATGACCCCCCCCCCCCCTCCCCTTTGTGGCCACTTTACAGGTCAGTCATAATAACACTTTCTTGCATCGCGCTCACTTAAGTTTCTCCACTCTCCTGTCATGCGTCCTGAGAGCGGTAGATCAAATAAGAGGAATGTCAAAAAATAGAATAGATAAATAGATTGCATAGTTTGCTCTCATTCCCAGAAATCTATGTTGTAAATAAAAGGTGTTATGTAAGACTATTTTTTTTCTGTTTTCTCTTTACAACATATGACACTTGAAGTTAGCTGTCTCGCAGCGTTTGAAAGGCCATCTGGCCCTCATTCAGTCTCCAGTTTATGCCAAGGGTTTTACCTACAGCACCGCAGGCCAGGACTGTAAACAACACATGACTATCTTAATGGGAAAAGCACATGAAAGCCCTCTAAACCCACCAGCTGTCCTACGAGGATAGCGCGTTGAAAATATCACCTTTGTTAAACAAGTCATGTAACATGTTTCCGTTGAATATCCCGCGCGGTTATAAATTCAATTAAACAATCTGTGGATGGTCTGAGAGGAAATTAACACGTGTCAGAAAACAACATCAGCAGTCGGCAACAAAACATCCGCTGACAAAAGCTCAAAATGAATGATGTGGAAGAGCCAGGGTAATGAATTTTTTAAAAGTCTGTTCATATGTAAATTAAAAAAAATTTCAAAAAAGGCCTTATGTATCAAGTGTCATACATCTGTGTTTATCTATAATGTTTTTTTAGATCAATAAAATGTCCGCCTGACCAATGAGTTATAAGGAGGAGGAAGAAGACCACAGATAAAAAAAAAAAAAAAAAGAGAAAAAAAAAAAAGATGGCCATCGATGTCCTGTTAGTTTGAATGATCGCTCTCTAACAGCACATTTTCATTTAAATACCAGCCGTGCCAGAACAAATCTGGTTTCATCTCGTGATAATTTAGTTCAAGACATGCCATTCAAGATCTTCAGGATCTTCTTCAGTTGTTGCTATCGTTTTTTCCTGGCACTTGATGACTCGAGGCGGGGCAGTACTTCCTGCATGGGGAGAGCTTTGATTTGATTTTAATTTGATTGTCAGAAATGAAAGCAGGCTCGTCATGGCAGAAGTGTGAGAAAGGGAATATTATCTGATCTCTCTGAAGCTTTTGAAGATAATGGACGCTCTGTGTAATATATATATATTTTTTTTCAAAAGGGTCTAAAAATATGTAACTGTGATTAAAAGTTTATTTATAACTTCAACAAAGTAATAATTTGTAAAACTGTAATCTCTTATCTCTCTCTTTCTCGTATCTCTCTCTCTCTCTCTCTCTCTCTCTCTCTCTGGCTTTCTCACTCCATTTCATTCTCTCACTCCCTCCTTTTCAGGCCACACACACACACATACACGCACGCACACACACACACAACCCAATGTTTTCCATTCTCAAGCACACAGAACACAAGCAATGCAGAATAACTTGAGATTCCAAGCATTCCTGTCCCTTCAATGAAGCAGCAGTAAGTTGGACTGTCCACAGAGGAGAGCAGATGTGAAATAGCTACGGCAGCTTACTCTGTCTGTGACTTTGAGGACAATTTAAAAAAAATATCCTTTTTCATAGTGGTCATAAGCGTCATAAGCGATTCAGAGCGCTTGAGCATAGATTCAGACCCGTGACTTGTTACTTGACTCAAAAGTGCAGTCTGCACAAAGGTCGTAAGGTCAGCAGAGTTCTGAATGGACTGTGTCTTTGCTAGTTGTCTACGGCCTCACCATATGGATTTCCAATCAGCACAGGCTCTACTGTGTATTCTTGCATTTCCCACAGCCAGTGTGGAGACAGTTACTCAAGCAAAGTAATTCATTACAAACTACTTCTCTCAAACTGTCATGATATCTCTGTACTCATTACTTTCTGGAAAAAGGAATCACACTACTCGTTACTTTAATTGTAAGTTACTCTCTAAAACCAATACAAATCCCAAAAAAAGGAGAGTACAAGGATGACACCCAGCAGATCCCTCAGTAATTTATTGGTAGTTCTAACAGTTCCAACAAGTTAGTGTACATGCACTAAGTGACTATTCGCTTTCAAAACACATAGGCCAGCAAGTAAAGGCATTTAGTTCAAGTAATTGCTTCACATAAAAATAAAAGATCCTATAGGGAGGCCAACTGGTTCAGCAATTTACAAAATATAACAAAAAACGTGTTTCAAAGGAAATCGAACCCACGTTACTTTAACATAACCAGAAATATTGCTTAAACTGAACTCATCTCGCTTCCTCATCTCTGAAACAGTGGTTATCTCTTTCAAACAAAAGTCTCTCCATTATCTGAAACGCACGATCCTCTTTCTGGTCAGCACTAGACTAGAGATTTAGCAAATGAGCTCCGTTTATGTGGTCTGTGACCAACAACTCATAGCTAGAAACCAGTCTGTATTGGTGCGTCTACGTCGGCAATCGCAGACAGTGACGCAGACGGGGCAGGCACTCGCTTTATGTGGACGAAATTTATGTTTTGAATGCATGCTAAATAATCCATATCACTAGCCTAGAAATATATGTGTAACGCAAGTAGTGAATGTCTAATTAAATCAGTAATTGTACTGCGATTACTAGAATTTTACAATACTTTACTACAGAGAAAAGTGACTGCATTACAGTAACGTTATTTTGCAAAGCGTTACCCCAACAATGCCCACAAGAAACTTGGTCATAAAAGGATGGGTTAGTAGCCGATGACATTCTTGCTATATCCAAGATTGAAGTCATCCTTTATTAATTAAGCCTATTCTATGTAATATATATTCAAGTTGTCGTCTTTTTTCCCCTGTTTGAATTCAAACAACACTTGCTCCTGGTTGCCTTCTGAAATTCAGAGTTTGGCATGGACCTACGGTGGTGGGCGTATGGCGTCCTCTGGTGTCTAATATCAGAACTACCCAGTGTCGCTGCCACGTGGGAATATACGGTAGTGTTATTCTAAAAAGCATGAGCGCCAGGAGCTCGGTGAGGAAGTGCGCGTGAAAATTTTACGTAGAGAACGTACAATACGTAACGGGCGTGCCAGACATTGAACACGAATTCTTTACGCAGCAGAAGCTTACGAACATGTAATGTAGAATACCACTAAAGTCTGACTTTATAACGTAGATTTCAAGATGGTTGAGGAAGGGCAGTGACTGGACCTGCCACAAGTTGATGTGGCACGCAGGAACCGGGGCTTGCAGACTGTGAACTTGAACTGAAAATAACGCCTGACGTTCATTTTTTTTCAATCGGGTATGTAAACCAGATAGTGTTTTCATACTTTCAAAGAGCACGGTAAGTTATTTCATTTCAGAAGTAGTGCAGAACTGCCAGAGCTAGCCTTAGCAAGTGTGGATAGTTGCATCAGCCTACTTGTTTCTATGGGATTCAGTCAGTATGCTCTGAGACATTGTCTTACCAGCAACTATTTTCATCGGCTAAACGTGGCTTTCCCTCGCAATGCTTTCAGTAATTGCGAAGCCTAGCTATTGGTATTTCCTCCTTTTGCAAACGGTACTGTTGTCAGTGGATAAAGTTATGGCATGCTTGAAGAAGAGCAAATGTTAATAATAATAATAATAATAGTAAGAAATCTTCTCACAATCTGGTCAAGAGCCTGTCATGGCAAGCTGTGAAAAACTACTAATTATCGCTCCGTCTTTTCTTTCTCTGTGTCCGTCTCTTTCTCTTTTTTTACAGAACTGATTTGTTAGCGAAATATAGTGTTAGAATATGTACATCAGGGTATTTTGGAGCAAATTGTGAGGTGAAAGAAAGAAAACTGCAGTAGGTCAGTTTACTCAGTGACTAGCCTTTTGTTTACTAATGATAGATATAGGTACCGGAATGAGGTCACAAGGTTTCGTGATCGTGTTTTGTTGTTGTAACTTTATTTTGTTGACGTGTCAAGCAAATGGAAGACAGTAAATATATTGTTCAGGCATATGAGATACTTTCAAGACTATTCAGGTCGATTTGGGATTGCGCTGAGTTGTGTTTACATCATCCATATGGGATATATAAATTAAACACAGTAGCCATTGATAGCGTATTATCTTACACACTCACAGCAGTTGCCAGGGATTTAGACAGTATGAGTATCATATGAGTTTCGTTAAATGTTGGGAAAATTCTGGTAACCCAGCTTTATCATACCAGCTTGTTATTCCAAGTCTTTCCAAAGCAATTCAAAGCGATTTAAACACATAAATAAGTTATTTAGAGACAGTATTTCTTTTGTGCGTTGCAGTTTGAAAGAAGCCAAGCCATCATGCTCCTACAGAGGTTGTCTCTGTGCGCCAGGCTTTGCTCAGGCCCGAAAATTCTCCAGACCTTCTCCAGGACCGTTTCCCAAGGAAAGAGTGAGTGTCAGCTGTCATGCCTGCACCCACACCTTACACAACTGCCCGGCACTCTATTGGAGAGGCTTCAAGAAAATCGAGTAACTGTGTCGTTGTGGTTAGCCAGATACCATGCAGTAGCAGTGATCTACTGTCCATCATTTTTAAAATGTATTGTTATTTATGGAACGATAAATACCTAAACTCACAGAGAAACAAACACACAGAAGTATACGTTTAGGAATTCATAAAAGCGCAGATCATAGTTTCTTGTCAGCGCACGGGCTGGTAATTTTACTAACTTTCAGTCACATATTCCCCTCTGACTTCTTGTTTTGTAAGTTTCTGCTGTCTCTGCCTTATTGTCTGGGGACAGAGGGATTTTCTGTCTGTCTGGCTTCATTCAAAGCCTCCTCTCTTTGTATCTGCCTCATTCGCTGGCCTGCATCTCTGCCCTCGGTTCTGCACCGTCAGCGCTTGGCTTCTGAGGGCAGCGTTTTGCTGATGTGGCAGCTTTTACCCTCTCATGTTTTTTACCCTGTCATTTTATAGAGAGGAGGAGAATTTGGGGGGGTGGGGTGGGGGGGGGGGGGTTTGTTGAGGGGGGTCAGGGTCAGTATTGTTGTTAGATTTTGGTACCAATTTCTTAAACTGTGTTTTGAGTAGAAATAATTGCATAGTATATGGCTCTTTTTAATCTGATAGCACACGATGTAAGTCAGTTGGCAGTGATTAATTGTTTTTAGGTAGGCCTAAGTTCATATGTTTTCTTGAAGACTACCGAATCCCTATTTTTCAGGTTAAATCTGTTATTTTAAAGTTTGCTGCAACACTATAGATGCTTGTAAAATGTAGAACTAAAACAGTAGGCCTAATTTTTATGAACACTACTGTCTGGCATTTGGAGGCAGTTGTCACTGTGATAGTATATCATTTTCCACAATCATTAAATGAAACACTTTCCAACTCATTTTCCACTCACTGCGTTTTGTGACTGTGGAGTGCACTGAATTCCATTGCCCTGTTTGAAAATCGTGTCATTTTCCACAGGTGGGATTTGTAAGTGTTTATTCCAGTTCGCGTCCTGCATTCCCCCCCTTGCATTTCGTTTGTCCCTCCCACTGTCTTCCCTCTGTCCGCTCCGCCCCACTCTCACTCATTCCTCCACCGCTATTGGCTGACACATCCATTAGTCCTCATCCTTCTCCCCTCTCCTTGGCTTTTTTGCTGCATGGTGTGGCTGTTCATTGGCTGCTTCCCGGGTCTTTCTCCCCCCAGATCCCTCTGCTTCACCATCACTCAGACTCCATGCTGTGCGTCAGTGGAGTAACGTACCTTTTCTTACAGTGCCACTGGCTCGCGCCCACGGTAAGTCTTTCGGCCACCGCAGCGAACTGCGCCAGGCCAAGAGGATTGTTGTGAAGCTTGGCAGCGCCGTGGTAACCCGCGGAGACGAGTGCGGCCTCGCCTTGGGCCGGCTTGCCTCCATTGTGGAACAGGTAGGGGAGATCGGAAGGGGGGGGGGGGGGGGTTTAGTCTTATGGCTTTGGGACAAAGTCTTGGCGCACTCGTGCTTGTTAAGCTGCAGTGTAGGTAGTCCTCCTTTAAAGAGCCCTCTGTTGGACTGTATCTGTCATTTTTGATTTCACCGTTTAAGTGCTTTTAGTGACATTAATTAGCTTAATAAGGTCTGTTTGTGTATGTCCAGAGCATAAGCCTCCTATACTCTGTGGCCTACCAGAAAGGATTGCTCTTCTCTCTGGTTAGATCATATATTGCAGGTAATTATATATAATGATCACTGTGTAAACTGAAATATGTGGGGGTTTTTTTGTAACTGAAGGTGGCAGTGCTGCAGAACCAAGGCAGAGAGATGATGATCGTCACCAGTGGAGCGGTGGCGTTTGGGAAACAGAGACTGAGGCATGAGATCCTGTTATCTCAGAGTGTCCGTCAAGCCCTTCACTCGGGACAGAACCAGCTCAAAGACATGGTGAGTGCTAGCACAGTCAGCCAGCTCCGGGTGCTGTGTGGACAGGTGCTCGGCTGTGTTATTGAGCGGCTGTGGGCGTGTAGATTCCAGTCTTACTTTTTCTGTCTGGTTTGTTTTCCAGTCGCTGCCTGTTCTGGAGGCTAGAGCCTGTGCAGCAGCAGGTCAGAGTGGACTCATGGCTCTGTATGAGGCTATGTTCACTCAGTACAGCACCTGTACTGCACAGGTACGCCAGCACACACTCATTCACACATTCACTTACACGTTCAATCACACACACGCTCGCTTACTGATTCACACGCTCACTCACTCACTCATTTACTCGCTCAAACACACACACAATCACTCACTCACACAGTCACTCACTCACACACACGCTCACTCATTCACATGCTCGCTCACTCACTCACTCACTCACTCATTTACTCACTCAAACACACACACACACACACACACACACACTCACTCACTTACTCATTCACAAGCTCACCCTCACCTTCACTCATCACCCATTTACCCACACAAACACACACACACACACACACACACACACAGGCACACACACACACTTACTCACTCACACACTCACTTATTCACTCACCTTCATTCATTCATTTATTCATTCATTCATTCCTTCATTCATTCATTCATACTGTTGAGTTCTGTTGAAAAAAGACAGGAATACACACCCTGCTTAGATATATTTGTGATAAGCTCACGGTGAGCTGCATTCACTCGTACACGGTGTTGAACTACTCAGCAACGGTCACGCAGCGCTAATGTTTGCACTGTAAACGTCTGATTCACTAGACACCTTGTTTGTCGTTGCTCCTTGCCTTTTACGTCCACCGTGTCCTCCGCTGCAGATCCTGGTGACAAACCTGGATTTCCATGACGACCAGAAGAGACGGAACCTGAACAGCACCCTGCACGAGCTGCTGAGGATGAACATCGTTCCCATCATCAACACCAACGACGCGGTGGTGCCGCCTCCGGAGCCCAACAGCGACCTGCAGGGGGTAAACGTGGGTACAGAGCAGAGGGCAAGGAGATGCAGGGACGGGGGGGGGGGTCCTTCTGGAACCTTCTGTCCCTGTCTCCTTCCCCACTTGAGCTGCATGCAGGGAAGAGAGGGTATTGTCAGGAAAGCATGCTGGGATGCAGAGGGTAGGACAAAAGCAGAGTGCGGCCGAACGGTTTGCTGCGGCTTGTGTGTGTGGTGTGTGTTCTTCTTTAAACCAGAGGCACTAGCCGTAGAACACCGTTTGAAGAACACTTAGCATAAGTCTTTGCTGTGTTGGGCTCTGGTGTTTGGTTGTGATACTGCACTGAGACCTGTGAATAACCCTGTTAATTACTCCTCGGCAAACGCATCACACCGAATCAGTTGATTTAGCAACATACACTTTCTTCAGACAACTCTTTCAGAAATGGCCTTAGTCTATGGCTCTACATTACAATATGGACTACAATAACAATAACAGAAATCCACCTCACCTTTGGTTAGGTCTCTCACAGGTGGGCTCATTGGGCATTACATTAACTCTCACCCCAATTCATATTGATGTTTCCATGTGGTTTAGCATGACTGACGCGTGTTCTGTTGTCTTTCTTCGTATCAGGTGATCAGTATTAAGGACAACGACAGTTTGGCCGCTCGCCTGGCGGTCGAGATGAAAGCCGACCTCCTCATCGTACTGTCGGACGTAGAAGGTACAGCGTCTAAGACCGGGGAATGGTTTAAGGCACAGATAGTGAAATACTGTAGCCATTTCACCTGGGAGCACGTTTATAAGACAGAGACCGTTAGCAGTGTTAATGACAGAACTGCTGTGTCTCTCACTGAGAGAATGGTTGTAAGAGTGAATTCAATTCGTGGGATAGGAGTCTATTGAAGTCCCCTGTGGCTTTGGCTCTCGCAGGTCTGTATGACAGCCCTCCAGGGACAGACGATGCCAAGCTCCTGGACACATTTTACCCCGGTGACCAGCAGTCTATTACCTACGGCACAAAGTCCAGGGTTGGCATTGGTGGAATGGAGGCGAAGGTATGATCAGAGACCACTCGACAGGCAGAACGCTCAGCAGGCCTGCGCTTCTATAGTAAAGATCACGTTTCTCAAAGCAAGGGCCAGGCGACGTTCTTTCTTTTTGTCCTCTCTGCAGGTGAAAGCTGCCCTGTGGGCTCTCCAGGGAGGCACGTCAGTGGTCATCGCCAACGGCACTCACCCCAAGGTCACAGGTCACGTCATCACTGACATAGTGGAGGGAAAGAAAGTGGGCACTTTCTTCTCAGAAGTCAAGCCAGCTGGTGAGCACGGGTCCCTCTAAGGGACTTTTTTTTTCCCCTGCTAGAATAGCTGTATCCTGAGCTGAATGGTTCTGTCTGTAACTCTTTAGTAAAGAGCGTGTTTTCTCTCCCAGGTCCCACGGTGGAGCAGCAGACTGAGATGGCCCGCACTGCAGGCAGGCTGCTCGCCGGTCTGGACCCAGAACAGGTGAGTTTTGCCGTCGCTCTGGATACGTTTTGAAAAATATGTTGCCTCCTCTCCTACCATGTGTCGACGTGCCCAGTTTTTGATGTAAAGGATTTGTCATAGGTTAAAATAATAAATGAATAACTCATGGATTAGTACATTTGATGAATTTGGGTGCATTGAGCTGTGTGTCTGTGTGTCTGTGTGTGCATGTGTGTGCGCGTCTGCTTACAGAGAAGTGAGATAATCTGTGCCGTGGCCGACCTCCTCACTGAGAAGAAAGATGAGATTTTGTCTGCCAACAAAAAGGACATGGAGCTCGCTATTAATGCAGGTACAGTCTACACACAATACAGTCTTCACTGCGCATGTGAATATAACAATCATATTTACTGTAAGGTCATTTGTATGTTCCATTAGATCAGAGGCTGATAACTTCCTTCACAGACAGCAGTAACATATGTAGCTAATTAAACTGACCTGACTCACATCTATCTGATTCAACCAATCAGAATCCTTATGTCTCTTCAGTCCGTGGAATCAAATGCTGGAAGACCTGCAGTAGAATTAAAATGTTCTCAGGCAGTCTCTGTCTGTTGTTGTGTTATATTTGATGACGGGCAGTATCAGTGAGGGTTGTGGTCTGTGTGTAGGGGCAGTCTCTGTCTGTTGTTGTGATATATTTGATGACAGGCAGTATCAGTGAGGGTTGTGGTCTGTGTGTAGGGACAGTCTCTGTCTGTTGTTGTGTTATATTTGATGACGGGCAGTATCAGTGAGGGTTCTGGTCTGTGTGTAGGGGCAGTCTCTGTCTGTTGTTGTGTTATATTTGATGACGGGCAGTATCAGTGAGGGTTGTGGTCTGTGTGTAGGGGCAGTCTCTGTCTGTTGTTGTGTTATATTTGATGACGGGCAGTATCAGTGAGGGTTCTGGTCTGTGTGTAGGGGCAGTCTCTGTCTGTTGTTGTGTTATATTTGATGACGGGCAGTATCAGTGAGGGTTCTGGTCTGTGTGTAGGGACAGTCTCTGTCTGTTGTTGTGTTATATTTGATGACGGGCAGTATCAGTGAGGGTTGTGGTCTGTGTGTAGGGGCAGTCTCTGTCTGTTGTTGTGTTATATTTGATGACGGGCAGTATCAGTGAGGGTTGTGGTCTGTGTGTAGGGACAGTCTCTGTCTGTTGTTGTGTTATATTTGATGACGGGCAGTATCAGTGAGGGTTCTGGTCTGTGTGTAGGGGCAGTCTCTGTCTGTTGTTGTGTTATATTTGATGACGGGCAGTATCAGTGAGGGTTCTGGTCTGTGTGTAGGGGCAGTCTCTGTCTGTTGTTGTGTTATATTTGATGACGGGCAGTATCAGTGAGGGTTCTGGTCTGTGTGTAGGGACAGTCTCTGTCTGTTGTTGTGTTATATTTGATGACGGGCAGTATCAGTGAGGGTTGTGGTCTGTGTGTAGGGACAGTCTCTGTCTGTTGTTGTGTTATATTTGATGACGGGCAGTATCAGTGAGGGTTGTGGTCTGTGTGTAGGGACAGTCTCTGTCTGTTGTTGTGTTATATTTGATGACGGGCAGTATCAGTGAGGGTTGTGGTCTGTGTGTAGGGGCAGTCTCTGTCTGTTGTTGTGTTATATTTGATGACGGGCAGTATCAGTGAGGGTTGTGGTCTGTGTGTAGGGACAGTCTCTGTCTGTTGTTGTGTTATATTTGATGACGGGCAGTATCAGTGAGGGTTGTGGTCTGTGTGTAGGGACAGTCTCTGTCTGTTGTTGTGTTATATTTGATGACGGGCAGTATCAGTGAGGGTTGTGGTCTGTGTGTAGGGGCAGTCTCTGTCTGTTGTTGTGTTATATTTGATGACGGGCAGTATCAGTGAGGGTTGTGGTCTGTGTGTAGGGACAGTCTCTGTCTGTTGTTGTGTTATATTTGATGACGGGCAGTATCAGTGAGGGTTCTGGTCTGTGTGTAGGGACAGTCTCTGTCTGTTGTTGTGTTATATTTGATGACGGGCAGTATCAGTGAGGGTTCTGGTCTGTGTGTAGGGGCAGTCTCTGTCTGTTGTTGTGTTATATTTGATGACGGGCAGTATCAGTGAGGGTTGTGGTCTGTGTGTAGGGACAGTCTCTGTCTGTTGTTGTGTTATATTTGATGACGGGCAGTATCAGTGAGGGTTGTGGTCTGTGTGTAGGGGCAGTCTCTGTCTGTTGTTGTGTTATATTTGATGACGGGCAGTATCAGTGAGGGTTGTGGTCTGTGTGTAGGGGCAGTCTCTGTCTGTTGTTGTGTTATATTTGATGACGGGCAGTATCAGTGAGGGTTGTGGTCTGTGTGTAGGGACAGTCTCTGTCTGTTGTTGTGTTATATTTGATGACGGGCAGTATCAGTGAGGGTTCTGGTCTGTGTGTAGGGACAGTCTCTGTCTGTTGTTGTGTTATATTTGATGACGGGCAGTATCAGTGAGGGTTCTGGTCTGTGTGTAGGGGCAGTCTCTGTCTGTTGTTGTGTTCTATTTGATGACGGGCAGTATCAGTGAGGGTTGTGGTCTGTGTGTAGGGGCAGTCTCTGTCTGTTGTTGTGTTATATTTGATGACGGGCAGTATCAGTGAGGGTTCTGGTCTGTGTGTAGGGACAGTCTCTGTCTGTTGTTGTGTTATATTTGATGACGGGCAGTATCAGTGAGGGTTGTGGTCTGTGTGTAGGGACAGTCTCTGTCTGTTGTTGTGTTATATTTGATGACGGGCAGTATCAGTGAGGGTTGTGGTCTGTGTGTAGGGGCAGTCTCTGTCTGTTGTTGTGATATATTTGATGACAGGCAGTATCAGTGAGGGTTGTGGTCTGTGTGTAGGGACAGTCTCTGTCTGTTGTTGTGTTATATTTGATGACGGGCAGTATCAGTGAGGGTTGTGGTCTGTGTGTAGGGGCAGTCTCTGTCTGTTGTTGTGTTATATTTGATGACGGGCAGTATCAGTGAGGGTTGTGGTCTGTGTGTAGGGACAGTCTCTGTCTGTTGTTGTGTTATATTTGATGACGGGCAGTATCAGTGAGGGTTCTGGTCTGTGTGTAGGGACAGTCTCTGTCTGTTGTTGTGTTATATTTGATGACGGGCAGTATCAGTGAGGGTTCTGGTCTGTGTGTAGGGGCAGTCTCTGTCTGTTGTTGTGTTATATTTGATGACGGGCAGTATCAGTGAGGGTTGTGGTCTGTGTGTAGGGGCAGTCTCTGTCTGTTGTTGTGTTATATTTGATGACGGGCAGTATCAGTGAGGGTTGTGGTCTGTGTGTAGGGACAGTCTCTGTCTGTTGTTGTGTTATATTTGATGACGGGCAGTATCAGTGAGGGTTCTGGTCTGTGTGTAGGGACAGTCTCTGTCTGTTGTTGTGTTATATTTGATGACGGGCAGTATCAGTGAGGGTTCTGGTCTGTGTGTAGGGGCAGTCTCTGTCTGTTGTTGTGATATATTTGATGACAGGCAGTATCAGTGAGGGTTGTGGTCTGTGTGTAGGGACAGTCTCTGTCTGTTGTTGTGTTATATTTGATGACGGGCAGTATCAGTGAGGGTTGTGGTCTGTGTGTAGGGGCAGTCTCTGTCTGTTGTTGTGTTATATTTGATGACGGGCAGTATCAGTGAGGGTTGTGGTCTGTGTGTAGGGACAGTCTCTGTCTGTTGTTGTGTTATATTTGATGACGGGCAGTATCAGTGAGGGTTCTGGTCTGTGTGTAGGGACAGTCTCTGTCTGTTGTTGTGTTATATTTGATGACGGGCAGTATCAGTGAGGGTTCTGGTCTGTGTGTAGGGGCAGTCTCTGTCTGTTGTTGTGATATATTTGATGACAGGCAGTATCAGTGAGGGTTGTGGTCTGTGTGTAGGGGCAGTCTCTGTCTGTTGTTGTGTTATATTTGATGACGGGCAGTATCAGTGAGGGTTGTGGTCTGTGTGTAGGGACAGTCTCTGTCTGTTGGTGTGTTATATTTGATGACGGGCAGTATCAGTGAGGGTTCTGGTCTGTGTGTAGGGACAGTCTCTGTCTGTTGTTGTGTTATATTTGATGACGGGCAGTATCAGTGAGGGTTGTGGTCTGTGTGTAGGGACAGTCTCTGTCTGTTGGTGTGTTATATTTGATGACGGGCAGTATCAGTGAGGGTTGTGGTCTGTGTGTAGGGACAGTCTCTGTCTGTTGTTGTGTTATATTTGATGACGGGCAGTATCAGTGAGGGTTCTGGTCTGTGTGTAGGGACAGTCTCTGTCTGTTGTTGTGTTATATTTGATGACGGGCAGTATCAGTGAGGGTTGTGGTCTGTGTGTAGGGACAGTCTCTGTCTGTTGTTGTGTTATATTTGATGACAGGCAGTATCAGTGAGGGTTGTGGTCTGTGTGTAGGGACAGTCTCTGTCTGTTGTTGTGTTATATTTGATGACGGGCAGTATCAGTGAGGGTTGTGGTCTGTGTGTAGGGGCAGTCTCTGTCTGTTGTTGTGTTATATTTGATGACGGGCAGTATCAGTGAGGGTTGTGGTCTGTGTGTAGGGACAGTCTCTGTCTGTTGTTGTGTTATATTTGATGACGGGCAGTATCAGTGAGGGTTGTGGTCTGTGTGTGGGGACAGTCTCTGTCTGTTGTTGTGTTATATTTGATGACGGGCAGTATCAGTGAGGGTTGTGGTCTGTGTGTAGGGACAGTCTCTGTCTGTTGTTGTGTTATATTTGATGACGGGCAGTATCAGTGAGGGTTGTGGTCTGTGTGTGGGGACAGTCTCTGTCTGTTGTTGTGTTATATTTGATGACGGTCAGTATCAGTGAGGGTTCTGGTCTGTGTGTAGGGACAGTCTCTGTCTGTTGCTGTGATATATTTGATGACGGGCAGTATCAGTGAGGGTTGTGGTCTGTGTGTAGGGGCAGTCTCTGTCTGTTGTTGTGTTATATTTGATGACGGGCAGTATCAGTGAGGGTTGTGGTCTGTGTGTAGGGACAGTCTCTGTCTGTTGTTGTGTTATATTTGATGACGGGCAGTATCAGTGAGGGTTGTGGTCTGTGTGTGGGGACAGTCTCTGTCTGTTGTTGTGTTATATTTGATGACGGGCAGTATCAGTGAGGGTTGTGGTCTGTGTGTAGGGACAGTCTCTGTCTGTTGTTGTGTTATATTTGATGACGGGCAGTATCAGTGAGGGTTGTGGTCTGTGTGTAGGGACAGTCTCTGTCTGTTGTTGTGATATATTTGATGACGGGCAGTATCAGTGAGGGTTGTGGTCTGTGTGTAGGGACAGTCTCTGTCTGTTGTTGTGTTATATTTGATGACGGGCAGTATCAGTGAGGGTTCTGGTCTGTGTGTAGGGACAGTCTCTGTCTGTTGTTGTGATATATTTGATGACGGGCAGTATCAGTGAGGGTTCTGGTCTGTGTGTAGGGGCAGTCTCTGTCTGTTGTTGTGATATATTTGATGACGGGCAGTATCAGTGAGGGTTGTGGTCTGTGTGTAGGGGCAGTCTCTGTCTGTTGTTGTGTTATATTTGATGACGGGCTGGATCAGTGAGGGTTGTGGTCTGTGTGTAGGGACAGTCTCTGTCTGTTGTTGTGATATATTTGATGACGGGCAGTATCAGTGAGGGTTGTGGTCTGTGTGTAGGGACAGTCTCTGTCTGTTGTTGTGTTCTATTTGATGACGGGCAGTATGAGTGAGGGTTGTGGTCTGTGTGTAGGGACAGTCTCTGTCTGTTGTTGTGTTATATTTGATGACGGGCCATATCAGTGAGGGTTGTGGTCTGTGTGTAGGGACAGTCTCTGTCTGTTGTTGTGTTCTATTTGATGACGGGCAGTATCAGTGAGGGTTGTGGTCTGTGTGGGGGGACAGTCTCTGTCTGTTGGTGTGTTATATTTGATGACGGGCAGTATCAGTGAGGGTTGTGGTCTGTGTGTAGGGACAGTCTCTGTCTGTTGGTGTGTTATATTTGATGACGGGCAGTATCAGTGAGGGTTGTGGTCTGTGTGTAGGGACAGTCTCTGTCTGTTGTTGTGTTATATTTGATGACGGGCAGTATCAGTGAGGGTTGTGGTCTGTGTGTAGGGACAGTCTCTGTCTGTTGTTGTGTTATATTTGATGACGGGCAGTATCAGTGAGGGTTGTGGTCTGTGTTTAGGGACAGTCTCTGTCTGTTGTTGTGTTATATTTGATGACGGGCAGTATCAGTGAGGGTTGTGGTCTGTGTGTAGGGGCAGTCTCTGTCTGTTGTTGTGTTATATTTGATGACGGTCAGTATCAGTGAGGGTTGTGGTCTGTGTGTAGGGACAGTCTCTGTCTGTTGGTGTGTTATATTTGATGACGGGCAGTATCAGTGAGGGTTGTGGTCTGTGTGTAGGGACAGTCTCTGTCTGTTGGTGTGTTATATTTGATGACGGGCAGTATCAGTGAGGGTTCTGGTCTGTGTGTAGGGACAGTCTCTGTCTGTTGTTGTGTTATATTTGATGACGGGCAGTATCAGTGAGGGTTCTGGTCTGTGTGTAGGGACAGTCTCTGTCTGTTGTTGTGTTATATTTGATGACGGGCAGTATCAGTGAGGGTTGTGGTCTGTGTGTAGGGACAGTCTCTGTCTGTTGTTGTGTTATATTTGATGACGGGCAGTATCAGTGAGGGTTGTGGTCTGTGTGTAGGGGCAGTCTCTGTCTGTTGTTGTGTTCTATTTGATGACGGGCAGTATCAGTGAGGGTTGTGGTCTGTGTGTAGGGGCAGTCTCTGTCTGTTGTTGTGTTATATTTGATGACGGGCAGTATCAGTGAGGGTTGTGGTCTGTGTGTAGGGACAGTCTCTGTCTGTTGTTGTGTTCTATTTGATGACGGGCAGTATCAGTGAGGGTTGTGGTCTGTGTGTAGGGGCAGTCTCTGTCTGTTGGTGTGTTATATTTGATGACGGGCAGTATCAGTGAGGGTTGTGGTCTGTGTGTAGGGACAGTCTCTGTCTGTTGGTGTGTTATATTTGATGACGGGCAGTATCAGTGAGGGTTCTGGTCTGTGTGTAGGGACAGTCTCTGTCTGTTGTTGTGTTATATTTGATGACGGGCAGTATCAGTGAGGGTTGTGGTCTGTGTGTAGGGACAGTCTCTGTCTGTTGTTGTGTTATATTTGATGACGGGCAGTATCAGTGAGGGTTCTGGTCTGTGTGTAGGGACAGTCTCTGTCTGTTGTTGTGTTATATTTGATGACGGGCAGTATCAGTGAGGGTTGTGGTCTGTGTGTAGGGGCAGTCTCTGTCTGTTGTTGTGTTATATTTGATGACGGTCAGTATCAGTGAGGGTTGTGGTCTGTGTGTAGGGACAGTCTCTGTCTGTTGGTGTGTTATATTTGATGACGGGCAGTATCAGTGAGGGTTGTGGTCTGTGTGTAGGGACAGTCTCTGTCTGTTGGTGTGTTATATTTGATGACGGGCAGTATCAGTGAGGGTTCTGGTCTGTGTGTAGGGACAGTCTCTGTCTGTTGTTGTGTTATATTTGATGACGGGCAGTATCAGTGAGGGTTCTGGTCTGTGTGTAGGGACAGTCTCTGTCTGTTGTTGTGTTATATTTGATGACGGGCAGTATCAGTGAGGGTTGTGGTCTGTGTGTAGGGACAGTCTCTGTCTGTTGTTGTGTTATATTTGATGACGGGCAGTATCAGTGAGGGTTGTGGTCTGTGTGTAGGGGCAGTCTCTGTCTGTTGTTGTGTTCTATTTGATGACGGGCAGTATCAGTGAGGGTTGTGGTCTGTGTGTAGGGGCAGTCTCTGTCTGTTGTTGTGTTATATTTGATGACGGGCAGTATCAGTGAGGGTTGTGGTCTGTGTGTAGGGACAGTCTCTGTCTGTTGTTGTGTTATATTTGATGACGGGCAGTATCAGTGAGGGTTGTGGTCTGTGTGTAGGGACAGTCTCTGTCTGTTGTTGTGTTATATTTGATGACGGGCAGTATCAGTGAGGGTTGTGGTCTGTGTGTAGGGGCAGTCTCTGTCTGTTGTTGTGTTCTATTTGATGACGGGCAGTATCAGTGAGGGTTGTGGTCTGTGTGTAGGGGCAGTCTCTGTCTGTTGTTGTGTTATATTTGATGACGGGCAGTATCAGTGAGGGTTGTGGTCTGTGTGTAGGGACAGTCTCTGTCTGTTGTTGTGTTCTATTTGATGACGGGCAGTATCAGTGAGGGTTGTGGTCTGTGTGTAGGGGCAGTCTCTGTCTGTTGGTGTGTTATATTTGATGACGGGCAGTATCAGTGAGGGTTGTGGTCTGTGTGTAGGGACAGTCTCTGTCTGTTGGTGTGTTATATTTGATGACGGGCAGTATCAGTGAGGGTTCTGGTCTGTGTGTAGGGACAGTCTCTGTCTGTTGTTGTGTTATATTTGATGACGGGCAGTATCAGTGAGGGTTGTGGTCTGTGTGTAGGGACAGTCTCTGTCTGTTGTTGTGTTATATTTGATGACGGGCAGTATCAGTGAGGGTTGTGGTCTGTGTGTAGGGACAGTCTCTGTCTGTTGTTGTGTTATATTTGATGACGGGCAGTATCAGTGAGGGTTGTGGTCTGTGTGTAGGGGCAGTCTCTGTCTGTTGTTGTGTTATATTTGATGACGGTCAGTATCAGTGAGGGTTGTGGTCTGTGTGTAGGGACAGTCTCTGTCTGTTGGTGTGTTATATTTGATGACGGGCAGTATCAGTGAGGGTTGTGGTCTGTGTGTAGGGACAGTCTCTGTCTGTTGGTGTGTTATATTTGATGACGGGCAGTATCAGTGAGGGTTCTGGTCTGTGTGTAGGGACAGTCTCTGTCTGTTGTTGTGTTATATTTGATGACGGGCAGTATCAGTGAGGGTTCTGGTCTGTGTGTAGGGACAGTCTCTGTCTGTTGTTGTGTTATATTTGATGACGGGCAGTATCAGTGAGGGTTGTGGTCTGTGTGTAGGGACAGTCTCTGTCTGTTGTTGTGTTATATTTGATGACGGGCAGTATCAGTGAGGGTTGTGGTCTGTGTGTAGGGGCAGTCTCTGTCTGTTGTTGTGTTCTATTTGATGACGGGCAGTATCAGTGAGGGTTGTGGTCTGTGTGTAGGGGCAGTCTCTGTCTGTTGTTGTGTTATATTTGATGACGGGCAGTATCAGTGAGGGTTGTGGTCTGTGTGTAGGGACAGTCTCTGTCTGTTGTTGTGTTATATTTGATGACGGGCAGTATCAGTGAGGGTTGTGGTCTGTGTGTAGGGACAGTCTCTGTCTGTTGTTGTGTTATATTTGATGACGGGCAGTATCAGTGAGGGTTGTGGTCTGTGTGTAGGGACAGTCTCTGTCTGTTGTTGTGTTATATTTGATGACGGGCAGTATCAGTGAGGGTTGTGGTCTGTGTGTAGGGACAGTCTCTGTCTGTTGTTGTGTTATATTTGATGACGGGCAGTATCAGTGAGGGTTGTGGTCTGTGTGTAGGGGCAGTCTCTGTCTGTTGTTGTGTTCTATTTGATGACGGGCAGTATCAGTGAGGGTTGTGGTCTGTGTGTAGGGGCAGTCTCTGTCTGTTGTTGTGTTATATTTGATGACGGGCAGTATCAGTGAGGGTTGTGGTCTGTGTGTAGGGACAGTCTCTGTCTGTTGTTGTGTTATATTTGATGACGGGCAGTATCAGTGAGGGTTGTGGTCTGTGTGTAGGGACAGTCTCTGTCTGTTGTTGTGTTATATTTGATGACGGGCAGTATCAGTGAGGGTTGTGGTCTGTGTGTAGGGACAGTCTCTGTCTGTTGTTGTGTTATATTTGATGACGGGCAGTATCAGTGAGGGTTGTGGTCTGTGTGTAGGGACAGTCTCTGTCTGTTGTTGTGTTATATTTGATGACGGGCAGTATCAGTGAGGGTTGTGGTCTGTGTGTAGGGGCAGTCTCTGTCTGTTGTTGTGTTATATTTGATGACGGTCAGTATCAGTGAGGGTTGTGGTCTGTGTGTAGGGACAGTCTCTGTCTGTTGGTGTGTTATATTTGATGACGGGCAGTATCAGTGAGGGTTGTGGTCTGTGTGTAGGGACAGTCTCTGTCTGTTGGTGTGTTATATTTGATGACGGGCAGTATCAGTGAGGGTTCTGGTCTGTGTGTAGGGACAGTCTCTGTCTGTTGTTGTGTTATATTTGATGACGGGCAGTATCAGTGAGGGTTCTGGTCTGTGTGTAGGGACAGTCTCTGTCTGTTGTTGTGTTATATTTGATGACGGGCAGTATCAGTGAGGGTTGTGGTCTGTGTGTAGGGACAGTCTCTGTCTGTTGTTGTGTTATATTTGATGACGGGCAGTATCAGTGAGGGTTGTGGTCTGTGTGTAGGGGCAGTCTCTGTCTGTTGTTGTGTTATATTTGATGACGGTCAGTATCAGTGAGGGTTGTGGTCTGTGTGTAGGGACAGTCTCTGTCTGTTGGTGTGTTATATTTGATGACGGGCAGTATCAGTGAGGGTTGTGGTCTGTGTGTAGGGACAGTCTCTGTCTGTTGGTGTGTTATATTTGATGACGGGCAGTATCAGTGAGGGTTGTGGTCTGTGTGTAGGGACAGTCTCTGTCTGTTGTTGTGTTATATTTGATGACGGGCAGTATCAGTGAGGGTTGTGGTCTGTGTGTAGGGACAGTCTCTGTCTGTTGTTGTGTTATATTTGATGACGGGCAGTATCAGTGAGGGTTGTGGTCTGTGTGTAGGGACAGTCTCTGTCTGTTGTTGTGTTATATTTGATGACGGGCAGTATCAGTGAGGGTTCTGGTCTGTGTGTAGGGACAGTCTCTGTCTGTTGTTGTGTTCTATTTGATGACGGGCAGTATCAGTGAGGGTTGTGGTCTGTGTGTAGGGGCAGTCTCTGTCTGTTGTTGTGTTATATTTGATGACGGGCAGTATCAGTGAGGGTTGTGGTCTGTGTGTAGGGACAGTCTCTGTCTGTTGTTGTGTTCTATTTGATGACGGGCAGTATCAGTGAGGGTTGTGGTCTGTGTGTAGGGACAGTCTCTGTCTGTTGTTGTGTTATATTTGATGACGGGCAGTATCAGTGAGGGTTGTGGTCTGTGTGTAGGGACAGTCTCTGTCTGTTGTTGTGTTATATTTGATGACGGGCAGTATCAGTGAGGGTTGTGGTCTGTGTGTAGGGGCAGTCTCTGTCTGTTGTTGTGATATATTTGATGACGGGCAGTATCAGTGAGGGTTCTGGTCTGTGTGTAGGGGCAGTCTCTGTCTGTTGTTGTGTTATATTTGATGACGGGCAGTATCAGTGAGGGTTGTGGTCTGTGTGTAGGGACAGTCTCTGTCTGTTGTTGTGTTCTATTTGATGACGGGCAGTATCAGTGAGGGTTGTGGTCTGTGTGTAGGGACAGTCTCTGTCTGTTGTTGTGTTATATTTGATGACGGGCAGTATCAGTGAGGGTTCTGGTCTGTGTGTAGGGGCAGTCTCTGTCTGTTGTTGTGTTATATTTGATGACGGGCAGTATCAGTGAGGGTTGTGGTCTGTGTGTAGGGGCAGTCTCTGTCTGTTGTTGTGTTATATTTGATGACAGGCAGTATCAGTGAGGGTTGTGGTCTGTGTGTAGGGGCAGTCTCTGTCTGTTGTTGTGTTATATTTGATGACGGGCAGTATCAGTGAGGGTTGTGGTCTGTGTGTAGGGACAGTCTCTGTCTGTTGTTGTGTTATATTTGATGACAGGCAGTATCAGTGAGGGTTGTGGTCTGTGTGTAGGGACAGTCTCTGTCTGTTGTTGTGTTATATTTGATGACGGTCAGTATCAGTGAGGGTTCTGGTCTGTGTGTAGGGACAGTCTCTGTCTGTTGCTGTGATATATTTGATGACGGGCAGTATCAGTGAGGGTTGTGGTCTGTGTGTGGGGACAGTCTCTGTCTGTTGTTGTGTTATATTTGATGACAGGCAGTATCAGTGAGGGTTGTGGTCTGTGTGTAGGGGCAGTCTCTGTCTGTTGTTGTGTTATATTTGATGACAGGCAGTATCAGTGAGGGTTGTGGTCTGTGTGTAGGGGCAGTCTCTGTCTGTTGTTGTGTTATATTTGATGACGGGCAGTATCAGTGAGGGTTGTGGTCTGTGTGTAGGGACAGTCTCTGTCTGTTGTTGTGTTATATTTGATGACAGGCAGTATCAGTGAGGGTTGTGGTCTGTGTGTAGGGACAGTCTCTGTCTGTTGTTGTGTTATATTTGATGACGGTCAGTATCAGTGAGGGTTCTGGTCTGTGTGTAGGGACAGTCTCTGTCTGTTGCTGTGATATATTTGATGACGGGCAGTATCAGTGAGGGTTGTGGTCTGTGTGTAGGGGCAGTCTCTGTCTGTTGTTGTGTTATATTTGATGACAGGCAGTATCAGTGAGGGTTGTGGTCTGTGTGTAGGGGCAGTCTCTGTCTGTTGTTGTGTTATATTTGATGACAGGCAGTATCAGTGAGGGTTGTGGTCTGTGTGTAGGGGCAGTCTCTGTCTGTTGTTGTGTTATATTTGATGACGGGCAGTATCAGTGAGGGTTGTGGTCTGTGTGTAGGGACAGTCTCTGTCTGTTGTTGTGTTATATTTGATGACAGGCAGTATCAGTGAGGGTTGTGGTCTGTGTGTAGGGACAGTCTCTGTCTGTTGTTGTGTTATATTTGATGACGGTCAGTATCAGTGAGGGTTCTGGTCTGTGTGTAGGGACAGTCTCTGTCTGTTGCTGTGATATATTTGATGACGGGCAGTATCAGTGAGGGTTGTGGTCTGTGTGTAGGGGCAGTCTCTGTCTGTTGCTGTGTTATATTTGATGACGGGCAGTATCAGTGAGGGTTCTGGTCTGTGTGTAGGGGCAGTCTCTGTCTGTTGCTGTGTTATATTTGATGACGGGCAGTATCAGTGAGGGTTGTGGTCTGTGTGTAGGGGCAGTCTCTGTCTGTTGCTGTGATATATTTGATGACGGGCAGTATCAGTGAGGGTTGTGGTCTGTGTGTAGGGGCAGTCTCTGTCTGTTGTTGTGTTCTATTTGATGACGGGCAGTATCAGTGAGGGTTGTGGTCTGTGTGTAGGGGCAGTCTCTGTCTGTTGTTGTGTTATATTTGATGACGGGCAGTATCAGTGAGGGTTGTGGTCTGTGTGTAGGGGCAGTCTCTGTCTGTTGTTGTGATATATTTCATGACGGGCAGTATCAGTGAGGGTTGTGGTCTGTGTGTAGGGGCAGTCTCTGTCTGTTGTTGTGTTATATTTGATGACGGGCAGTATCAGTGAGGGTTGTGGTCTGTGTGTAGGGGCAGTCTCTGTCTGTTGTTGTGTTATATTTGATGACGGGCAGTATCAGTGAGGGTTGTGGTCTGTGTGTAGGGGCAGTCTCTGTCTGTTGTTGTGTTATATTTGATGACGGGCAGTATCAGTGAGGGTTGTGGTCTGTGTGTAGGGGCAGTCTCTGTCTGTTGTTGTGTTATATTTGATGACGGGCAGTATCAGTGAGGGTTGTGGTCTGTGTGTAGGGGCAGTCTCTGTCTGTTGTTGTGTTATATTTGATGACAGGCAGTATCAGTGAGGGTTGTGGTCTGTGTGTAGGGGCAGTCTCTGTCTGTTGTTGTGTTATATTTGATGACGGGCAGTATCAGTGAGGGTTGTGGTCTGTGTGTAGGGACAGTCTCTGTCTGTTGTTGTGTTATATTTGATGACAGGCAGTATCAGTGAGGGTTGTGGTCTGTGTGTAGGGACAGTCTCTGTCTGTTGTTGTGTTATATTTGATGACGGGCAGTATCAGTGAGGGTTGTGGTCTGTGTGTAGGGGCAGTCTCTGTCTGTTGTTGTGTTATATTTGATGACGGGCAGTATCAGTGAGGGTTGTGGTCTGTGTGTAGGGGCAGTCTCTGTCTGTTGTTGTGTTATATTTGATGACAGGCAGTATCAGTGAGGGTTGTGGTCTGTGTGTAGGGGCAGTCTCTGTCTGTTGTTGTGTTATATTTGATGACAGGCAGTATCAGTGAGGGTTGTGGTCTGTGTGTAGGGGCAGTCTCTGTCTGTTGTTGTGTTATATTTGATGACGGGCAGTATCAGTGAGGGTTCTGGTCTGTGTGTAGGGGCAGTCTCTGTCTGTTGTTGTGTTATATTTGATGACGGGCAGTATCAGTGAGGGTTCTGGTCTGTGTGTAGGGACAGTCTCTGTCTGTTGTTGTGATATATTTGATGACGGGCAGTATCAGTGAGGGTTGTGGTCTGTGTGTAGGGACAGTCTCTGTCTGTTGCTGTGATATATTTGATGACGGGCAGTATCAGTGAGGGTTCTGGTCTGTGTGTAGGGGCAGTCTCTGTCTGTTGTTGTGTTATATTTGATGACGGGCAGTATCAGTGAGGGTTCTGGTCTGTGTGTAGGGACAGTCTCTGTCTGTTGTTGTGTTATATTTGATGACAGGCCATATCAGTGAGGGTTGTGGTCTGTGTGTGGGGACAGTCTCTGTCTGTTGTTGTGATATATTTGATGACGGGCAGTATCAGTGAGGGTTGTGGTCTGTGTGTAGGGACAGTCTCTGTCTGTTGCTGTGTTCTATTTGATGACGGGCTGGATCAGTGAGGGTTCTGGTCTGTGTGTAGGGGCAGTCTCTGTCTGTTGTTGTGTTATATTTGATGACGGGCAGTATCAGTGAGGGTTCTGGTCTGTGTGTAGGGACAGTCTCTGTCTGTTGTTGTGTTATATTCGATGACGGGCAGTATCAGTGAGGGTTCTGGTCTGTGTGTAGGGACAGTCTCTGTCTGTTGTTGTGATATATTTGATGACGGGCAGTATCAGTGAGGGTTGTGGTCTGTGTGTAGGGACAGTCTCTGTCTGTTGTTGTGTTCTATTTGATGATGGGCAGTATCAGTGAGGGTTGTGGTCTGTGTGTAGGGACAGTCTCTGTCTGTTGCTGTGATATATTTGATGACGGGCCATATCAGTGAGGGTCCTGGTCTGTGTGTGTGTGGGGGGGGGGCAGGTCGGATGTCTGCTCCCATGCTGAAGCGTCTGAGCTTGTCGCCAGCCAAGCTGAACAGCCTGGCCATCGGCCTGCGCCAGATCGCCGTGTCGTCTCAGGACAGCGTGGGCCGCGTGCTGCGGAGGACACGCGTGGCCAATAATCTGGAGCTGGAGCAGATTACCGTCCCCATCGGGGTCCTGCTGGTCATCTTCGAGTCCCGTCCCGACTGCCTGCCTCAGGTCCGACACTGACAGCACGGACGTATATGTGACATGATATGCTCACGTGCATTAAGACTCTCAAATGCTCTCACGCACATTCATGCGTGTGTTTTCACTCTGACATGAGCATACACTCACTCACTCACAGTCTCTCTCTCTCACGCACACGCCTGCACTAACTCTGTCACTCACATGTACACTTACTCTCAGACACACACACATGTGCGACTGTTCACTCTCTTTTTGTCACACACTGATGTACACATTCTCTCTCTGTCTAACACACAGGTGCACATAAATGCAAAACATATTTTAGGAATCACAGTCTCACTTGTTTTTCATTTTCCCAAGGTTATTCCCCACAAAAAGGGATCTATTTTTGTTTCTTCTGTACCCTCTGGTTGTCATGTTATTTCGCTCTGTGATGTTGTTATTTTGTTGTTTGCGTGTACAGGTGTCTGCTTTGGCGATAGCCAGTGGAAACGCGCTGTTACTGAAGGGAGGGAAGGAAGCAGCCAACACGAACCGTATCTTACACGAACTCGCCCAGGAAGCTTTGGCCATACATGGAGTCAAGGATGCCATTCAACTGGTAAACAAGAGAGAATAAAATTGTTTTTTTTTTTTTTTTTTTGGAAGTCTTAGTCTCTTAAGAAAGAGAGTTGTATAGTCAGTGGAGTAAAGTCAGTGGAGAGTGGAATAAACAGTGGAATGCTGATGCGCGCTTGTGTGTGTGTGTGTGTGTGTGTGTGTGTGTGTGTGTGAGTGAGTGAGTGAGTGAGTGAGTGAGTGAGTAAGAGAGTATTTTTATATATGTGTGTGTGTAATGACATGCTGTGTTGTAGGTGAGCACACGTGAAGAGTGGTATTGTCAGTGGAGAGTGGAATAAACAGTGGAATACTGGTGTGATGGCTGTTAGTGTGTGTGTGTGTGTGTGTGTGTGTGTATGAGTATGTATATGGATATGTATGTATACATGATGAGATGCCGTGTTGTAGGTGAGCACGCGTGAAGAGGTTGAGGATCTGTGTCGACTGGAGAAGCAAATTGATCTGATCATTCCCCGTGGCTCCTCTCAGCTGGTTAGGGACATCCAACGCGCCGCCAAAGGGATCCCTGTCCTCGGCCACAGCGAGGGTATCTGCCACGTGTACGTGGACCACGAGGCCAGCATCGATAAAGTCATTAAGATCGGTGAGCATGTCGACACATAGACTAAAGATGTATGCTTTTCTTGCCCCAATCAATGCATGGCTCTGGTACATTTTCTATCCACTTAAGGCATATCGTTTATTACAGGATCATATTTATTGACTCTTGTGTACCTGACAGTTGAAGGAGGTGTAACATTGTGAGTGTCACTGTGGCTGTGTCGTTCTAGTGAGAGACTCTAAATGTGATTACCCTGCGGCCTGTAACGCCATGGAAACGCTGCTGGTGCACAGAGACATCCTGAGAACCCCACTTTTTGACCAGATCATCGACATGTTGAGAACAGAACATGTAAGAGCGCTGTTCACAAACCTAGTCCATCAGCCAGTCAGTCACCAGTCAGGCATGAGCGTAAAAGACTCTTTGTAACACAGAGCCAAAAAGATTTTCTCTTTAAAAGGCCAAATTGCCTCACCGTGCTTGATTACCTTATGGTTCTTTTAGATGCTGAGATGGGTTGGGATATGAAGTATAGTCACCGGGTGGATTGATGGGTGAATGCACTGCACTGTGAGTTTTTGATTGAGAGCTGAATTGTGAATTCTCCGGCTGTGTCTCAGGTGAAGATTCACGCTGGGCCCAGGTTTGCCTCTTACCTGACCTTCAGCCCGTCTGAGGTCAAGTCTCTGCGGACTGAGTATGGTGATCTGGAGTGCTGTATAGAGGTGGTGGACAGCATGCAGGAAGCTGTGGACCACATTCACAAATACGGCAGTTCTCACACTGATGTCATTGTCACAGAGAACGGTGAGACGTTTTTCTCTCTCTCTCTCTCTCTCTCTCTCTCAGTCTGTCTGTCTCTCCTAAATCCTCTCATTCTCTCCATGCTCCACTGAGAGTTTGGTTCATCATTACTGAACTCCACTTAAATGTAGAACGTATGTAAATATCCAGCACGCGTTGATTACGTAGCATTTTTCCTGTCTCTGTGCTGGTCTTACACTAAAATTATATAGATAACTACATTATTCTATCCCATAATTCCACTTTGTAAAACTTAAATGAAGAATTGAACATTTTCCTCTCCACCAAAAAGAGAGAAACTTACATATCCCAATAGTGCCATCTTGTGGCCATAAAGGTTACTAGCACCTTAAATGGTGTTTGTGAAATCCTAATACTATTAACTATTAATATTAATTATTGCTAAAAGACGACCTGTTATTTTTCCTCTCTTTTTTCTTTCGTCTTTGCATAAGGATTTGTGGCGTTTGAATCATGTTCTACTCTTAAATAATGTAATATGATGTCTGATGTGTCCCATCCTGTCTTTATGTCCAGAGGAAACAGCAGAGCAGTTTTTGCAGCAGTTGGACAGCGCCTGTGTATTCTGGAACGCCAGTTCACGTTTCGCTGACGGTTATCGCTTCGGCCTCGGTTAGCGCTTTTTCGCCATCTTTCTCTCTCTCTCTCTCTCTCTCTCTCTCTCTCTCGTTCCGTCCATCCTGACTGCCTCTGTTCTTTTCCTCACATGAACTTGTTGTGACGGGGTCATAATTTTGTAATACGCTTTATGTTGTAGGTGCGGAGGTGGGCATCAGCACCGCCCGTATTCATGCCCGAGGGCCCGTGGGCCTGGAGGGACTCCTCACCACGAAATGGGTGCTTCGCGGAGACGGTCACACGGCGGCGGATTTCTCCGAGTCGGGCAGCATGACGTACCTCCACGAGAATCTGCCCGTGGCCCACTCTCTGCCTGGCAAGAGAACTTCTAACTAGAGCCCTGTCTTAGTCTCCCAACCAGCCTGCTCACAGTCATAAACTGAACCCACAGAAATGCCCCGTACAAGGACAGCTTGGAACCAAACGGAGCCCCCCCAAAAAAACCCCAAAGGATGTGCCCAGTTTAGCCTCTGTATGAACTGACAAATTAGACGATACAGATACACACACACACACACACACACACACATTGTAAGAGTTTCCAAAGATTTGTCGTAAGGGTTTGGTTGGTCCTTTGAGACCAAAGACTTCATTCTGACTGTCACTCTACCTCAGCGCTTAGGAGTCCACTGTACTGATTTCACACTGGGAATTCTCTAGTGTCAGTCAGTTGATTTTTGTGAATTTATAACATCATCACTATTTTTCATTTGCTCTCCCAAGTTGCTGTGTCCCGTTCACAGCGGGATTCCATATTCCAGGAGGAATATATTAAGTGTAGACCTGTAACTAATGCTGATCTTTTTTTTCACTGATTTTTATGAAGGGTAGTTTTCCTTGGGCTTTTGCTGTGTCCTTAGAGAGATTTGGTGTCACCGTTTGATTCCAGAAGGTTCTTGTGAGATGTCATCTTTCTCGTCCCTTGATTTAGATCCACAGACTTCTCCATCAGACTGGACTCATTTTAATGATCTCTTTAGGGGATTCTAATACACCCTCCTCTGAGTAATGTCTCCGCCGCCTCGTTAAAGCAGCAGAACATCCCATAATAACAGGAAAAGTGGAAATATACAGTTAATTTATTACATATGGCTGTTTTCATTTCTGTGCATTTACATCCAGGGGGTTATTATGTTTAAAAAAAAAACAAAACAAAACTGGAACTGTGTGTGGCTTTAATAGAGCAACTTTCTTTTTCTCTGAAGTTTGTTGAAAAAGTCCTGTACATACATACATTCTGTGCTTTTATTTGTTGAGGAAGATGAAGTTATCTCGTTTTCTTGCTGCAACATAAATGCCCCTTGGTCAAAAGCATTAATGCGTCGAAACCTAAAAGCATTACCAATAAGCTGTTAGTTTGATGTTCTGAAAACAGTTTTGATTTTCTAAATAAAAATTAAGGTTTCTTTTTGTATGTTTAGTAATCATTGTTATTGTTGCTTTTTGCTCTTCGCGCATTGCATTCACAAGGAATGTGCAGGACAGCTGAACATGTTGTCACGGTCACAGAGCCCATTGATTTGACTTGGCTTTTGTCCTTTCTGGTTGGCAGGGAACTTATTTTCACTCATATGACAAGTGCCGTAACATTCCAGAATCCCATCATGGTACCCAGTGTAAAACCACACTGATATTGTCCAGGAGTTTTGTATTACATCAGTGTAATGTATAATAAAGGTTTTGCAGAATAATCTTTTTTTTTTTTTTTTTTGTCCTTTTCATTGAAATCATCGGTTTGTGTAGCATGCGTACATAAAATCACTTCTATTGTTACAACTTTGTTTCTGTCTAACGCACGAGTCAGGAAGACTCAGTCAGCTTATTAGTGTAAAATATATAGAGAAAGTATCAGTTTAGGGTTATGTTAGTGCATCATTCATTTGCCACTGTTTTTCTTGATGTGTCTGAGCTTCAGAAAGATCAGTACGTTTTTCTTGAGGGAATAGAGCTTAGAGCACAATGAGTGTGCCGTGAAAAAGTGAATACAATACTACAGAGTATTAATTATATAGCTATTAGGAGTGAAGGGAGAAGTCAGAGAGAACTGAGCCAGGCCATAAAAGCAGCACGCCGTCTTTGGCTTCTGGGTTCGTTTCATTTTCCAAAATGTGCTGTTTACTCCTCAATGAGCTTTCATCCGAAAAAAAAAAAGAAAAGAAAAGATTTGCATTGAAGAGAAACAAAAGCCTGGTCTTATTCCAGCGCTGGCATCTTTCTACTGCGCGGTATATCTCAGATCTGGGGATCAATGCCTATTGCAGATGAAAAGAAAAAAAAAAAAGACAATTAAATGTAGAGAGAAAGATGAGAATGTTTCTGTTGTAAATTTGTAGAATTAGCCCGAAAAAGATGAGATGAGAAAGGAGGACAGATCTGAAACTTATATTTTATATGGAAAAAAAAAATATGCCAGCATAATGACTTTTATAAACCTTGTTTTAGCAATTGTTAAAGTGAACTTTTTTTTTCTCTCTCTCTCTCTTCTAATTTTCCATTTTTTGAAATTTACCTTCCATCTGAGGCGTAAGGGAAGACCTCGTCTTTCCACCACTTACCAGCTACAGACGAAGTACGAATGAGATTCAATTTACATCATCTGTACCAGACAAATGACCTCTGTCATATCTGATGAGTGATGAGCTTTTATAATGAACAGGGTAACAGAGCGTAATCCAGCGTTTTTTAAAGATCTGTCCGTTGGGTGGAAAGTTAAGAAGACAAGTCTCCAGGCAAACCATCAAGTTTTCACAGCAAAGTCGACACAGCATTAATTGAACATTACTCAAGGTCAGAAGTCATATTTCTCCTCTTTCTTGATCTTCTGAGACTCAAATCTGTTCCCCGCAGAGCTAAAAAATTTTTTTCAAATCAATAATTAATTTTCCCCGAGTTATTTATTCATTTGTATCTTCCCCAATTACGGCCGTCTAATTAACAATTTCAATAATTGATATTTTTTCTCTGAAAGGCCTCCGTATCCCTGTCCTATGAAAAATGCATGGGCTGGGATATGGACTTGGTTTCTTTTTTTTTTTTTTTTTTTGTTTTGTGTTCTGAGAGAGCTACACGCTCGGGGCTAATACCAGGCCACTTTGACTCTTCCTCTTTGAGTCCACACTGGCCTGTGATGTGTTGCTAATATGAGCTGCTTTCATGGGAGCAAAGCGCCTGCTTCTCTCCATGTGATCATATAAAGTCTCCTACATTCACATCCTTAGATATCCTTTTTTTATTCTTTAATAACTCGGTTCAAAGAATGAGCCGTTTCCTTGATAATTCTGCTTTGTGCCTTAGCAGAGGTGATGTCATAGTAGACTAAGGAGACCAGTGTGTTATAGCCCTGTGTTCAACATGTAAGGGAACTGATGCTGGTTAAGTAAGACAAACTGAAGTGTTTTTGAAGTTGGTGCCTTTTGATTCGTAACCATCAAACGCAGACCACATAAAAGTCTATTATTTGACTTTAATTTAATTTTCATTTATTTTGATTTCTAACAGGAGAGGGTTGAGGGCATTAGAGTACTCTGACAACACACAAAGCGAAAGGAGACAGTGACCAACTACTAAAGAAGGCAGTGAAATGTAGGATTCAGCCTGAGAAAGCAGTTGGGGAGAGAAAAAAAAAACAGGAGATACATCTACAGGCCAGATCACATGCTGGGGGAGAATTTCAGGTCAGACGGCAGAGTGAGAAGGACAGACAGTTAGTGACACAGCAGGAGAGTTTTGGTCGGGTGGTTTTCGTCATCAGATATTCAGTTGAGGTCTGTAATCCGTCTCAGAGAGCCCATAGAAGGGCTGGGGCTACCCCACTCGCTGAATCGCCTGTATTCGCCGGGGCGGAGGAAGTACTGGCGACCCGTGTAGTTGGGATGCTCGTGAAGGACCCAGTAGCCTTCCACGACGTTGGCGGAGGAGACATCTCCGTGGTGGAAACGCTCACGCAGGTCTGGGCAGTCCTCTTCCAGCTCCATCGCCTGGCCTCCAAAATCAGAGCGCTCAAAGATCTTCAGCTTGTAGCCTCCACTATACTGTATTCACAGAGAGAAATGGCATCACAGTTATACATCACATTATAATAGATGCAGTTTATGGCTGTTGAATTTGTGTGTGTGTGTGTGTGTGTGTGTGTGTGTGTGTGTGTGTGTGTGTGAGTGTTATGGCTAAGCCCTTACACATTTCAGTTCAATCAGTTAATAAATTATTAGATCTTGATAAGCTAACAGAAAGAAATAACGAAAAGGGAAAGAGTGAATTGCTGTTACAACACATTAGATTAGATGAAAATGAATGCACTAACAATTGATTTATCGATGCTGTTATTCTAACCGGCAAAGAGCAGATGAACGTGATTCATACTGAGTGAGAAAATCAACATAAGACTCACAGGAGGGACCATACGGCAGGAGCGGATGCAATCGTTGAAGCCAGCCCAATGCTGATAGCCTGGGTACTCGCCCTTCATCAGCATGTACTGGTATCCACCATAGTTTGGCTTCTCGTAAGCTACCCAACAGCCAGTCTCCACGCGGATAGAGTTACAGCGGGAGAAGTGTGAGGCCAGCTCAGCACAGTCACCCTCGCACTCGTAGTGACGTCCTTGGAAATTCTTGTCTTCGTAAAAGATTATCTGGGAAAGAAAAAATGAAAAACCACTCAGTGGTAGTTTGAAATCAAATATGCATTTCGATGTCACAGCTGAGGATAGACATATTCCTCCTCTTTCTAATTTGACCTATATTTTTAATCGACCTATATATATTTGGAGCTTGCCCCCAGGAACCAAAATGTAATAGCCTGTAAACAAAACAAGTTGGAGACGATCAAGTGAGCATGTCAAAGTGATTCAACTTATAATTATACTAACTATAATTAATTTATAACTATACTAAATTTATAATTTATCCTTTCACTGTAACAAAACGTGGAAGTGATTTGTTGAACTTTCAGCACCGAAGGTAGGCTGCGTTACAACCATCCTGCCAATTTCCGTTAAGAGCGAATTTCAGGATTTTCTTAATATGAGTATTTAAGTATTTAGTATTTATAGTATCCATGCATTGAGAAGAGTGCGTTAGCATTTAGAGGCGTGAGAAAAACCTCTCTCTCTCTCTCTTATCCAGTCTCATGATGAAATGAATGGTCAAACACGCTGAGAAGATCTGCGGCGTGTTTTGCATGAAAGTGCTCTTTATGCATTGTGAAATCGCCGCATTGATGTGGCAAAGTTATAGCCCAAACTGACATAACTACCCACATCAAGATGGCTGATCTGCTGTTGCGCGCGCGGAGAAACAAAAAGCAGTCAGGATTTCTCCTTCTCTTTTTTTCACATCGTTGCTCTATGATGTCAAGTTGATATGTGTGCAGAACTTTATAAGCCCTCTTAAGAAATGCTACTTTCATCAAAATGTTGATCTTTGTCTTTCAGTATTATTATTATTGTTATTATTATTATTATTGCGTTTTTTAAAATAAAACCTGACAGAAGGATCAAGCTCAACTCAGCTTCTCAGATTTTTCCTATGTTCTAGAATGATATTGTTATGGACTCTGCTTACCTTTCCCATAGTGACTGTGTTTGGACCAGACCAGTCTCTTTGCAGACCTAGAACTCTTTATAGACTGGGTAGGGATCAGGGATCTTTGTGAGGGGCATACAAAAGTCTGCAGCAGTCAGCACAATGTTCTCCAATGGACCACACAGCACTGGTAGGACTGTCATTGTGTGGTCCTCTTTTGTCTCCTGTCAAAGCATTTTTTTTCCTTTATCCACTTTAGAAAGTACTGTACAACTGCACTTTTTTCCCTTTCTGACAAAGAGAGTTGCCAGCTCTGCTTTTACTCGCAAACCTGGTTTGGAAACATATATCCCGTCGCTCAAAATAAAGGAAGACGAGGATCTTTCTAAAAACACACAGTTAACTGCCTCTGTGCAATAGGCTGAGTCTGTATAAATGTTTAATGTAAGCTGTTTTGATCTCATCAGCTTTGTTTATGTTGACTGGAGGGGGAAAAAAGCCTCTAACTTGCACTAACTTGTTACTTTTTTATGCTTTTTGAAAGCCAGAATTCTCAAATTTTGTTTGGCTTAGACCGAGAATTTCTTAAATAAATTCTTGAACTTTTTTCTTTCTTTCTTTTTTTTTTTTTTGGCGTAAATTCACGTTTAGCATCAAATCTTTATCGTAGCTTGAACGTTGTTCTCCTTAAAATAAGCAGGCATAAAAATTTTTTTTAAAAAAATCTCAACTTAAACTTACTCATCTTGAATTTTAAAGTTTGATTAGATCTAAATAATGATTACAAAAAAAAAAAAAAGGAAAAAAAAGACAGCTTTTGCATCCGTCTTTTAAAAAGCAGAGAAACGAAGTCTTTTATTGGTCAGCGGACACATTCAGATTACATAACCATAGACCTCATTCGTCTGAAGGATCCAATCATGGGGTTAAAGCATCCCCACTCTCCACAGGCTCGGTACTCCCCTGGCCTCAAGAAGAACTGACGACCCCTGTAGTTTGGGTGCTCGTAGAAGATCCAGTAACCTTCCATGATGTGGCAGGAGAAGATGTCGCGGTAGCGGAAACGGTCGTAGACGTTGGGGCAGTCGTCTGTGAACTCCATCATGTGGCCTGCCATATCAGGTCTGTTGTAGATCCTCATTCTGTAGGATCCTCTGTACTGTTGGGTGAGAGAGAGAGAGAGACAGAGAGAGAGAGAGAGAGAGAGAGAGAAAACAATGCGGACGAAAGTTAGGAGAAGCAAAAAAAAACAACTTTTTAACTTTGAATGAAAGCCTTTGAACATCATTTTTTCATGCAAATATGTAACTTTAAAAGTATTTTATGTATATTTTAGGCTGCCCAAAACTTGAAAGATGAATAGAATGATAATGAGACAATGTTAGTCTTTGGAGTGCATCTTGCTCTGTTAAAAAAAAAAAAAGAAAAAAAAAATGATTGAATGTCCTTGTGGACATCGGGCACAGCTGCGTCTTTAAATGACTTCAAACAGGTTTTTCTTTCTTTTTTTTTTTTTTTTTCTTTTTGATTGACGTTGACTTGTTAAGGTTCTATCAAAAGTTGGAGTCATAACCCGTCAGTTTGATTGACTTACTGGGGGGAACATCTGACAAGATCTGATGCAGTTGTTGAAGCCCATCCAGCAGTGGTAGTCTGGGTACTCCCCGCGGCTCAGGATGTACTGGTATCCCATGTAGTTGGGCTTCTCGTAGGCCACCCAGTGACCTCCCATCACTCGGATGGAGTTACAGCAGCTGAAGTGCCTGAAGGTGTCGGCACAGTCTCCAGCGCACTCATAAGACCGGCCCTGGAAATTACGGCCTTCATAGAAAACGATCTGTCAGGAGATAGATGGGTGAGGTTTTTTATATATATGTGTCCAGGATTGGACGTCTGCACATCAAACTTTACAGGTCACAACAAGATTCCACCTCCTTCTTTCTTTTAGAACTTAACGTTTTAAATGTTTTAATGATCTCTACCGCTAAGAAGAACAGGTTGGTGTTTGAAGCTTAGACAACAGTAGGGTAAAATCTACAGCCATTTAAGGAGATTTGCATTTTTGACGGAGGACCTATGAAATTTTAATAGACCTTTTGGTGATGCAAACTCTCAAGCTGCTGTAAACATGAGCAGCATATACTGAGGTAAATATTAACATATGTTTTCCAAGTCCTCTGTGTGCTCTTGTATTACTCTAAAAAGCCAGTAGTTGTCCTCCCGTTGGCTGTTTGAGGTTTCCTGGCTCACTGAAAAGACATATGTAATTCATCCCAAAGAGGAATTATATACAGCACATCTCTTGTAACGTGTCAGTCATGCTGCTTTTACAGTGAATTGTGGGTTCGTTTTAGTCATCCTCTGATAAAATGAAATTAAATGAAACTCCCAAAGCCCCCTATCAGTGCAAAGCACGAAGAACGGGGCGAATCTTTGAAGAGAAAAAAAAAAAAAAAAAATCTCATCTCCGAATATGTAAATTGGATTTCGCTGAAAGTTTGAAATCAAATGTACTCTTTGGTTATATAAAAAGATCAAGTTTCATCCAATCACTTATGACCGGATTATCTTTCGGTGTGTCAGAACAGCTGACCAAAACCCCCCCCCCCCCCCCCCCCAAAAAAACCCCTGTTTCTGATTCTTGAACATTGCTCTCTAATATAATCATCGCGTCCTCATGCACTTCTCCAACGTGCTCCTGTTATGAAGAGCGCTTGAAATACAGACCGGCTCCATCTCCTACCTTTCCCATGGTTTAAAGGGTTTGATGTCCGCACCGTTCTGTTTAGGGACCCTGGGGGACCTTTTATACCATTCTATCAATTCACACTCGTTCCCCCTTGTGACAAATCAGAGCGACTAGAGTTTACCTTTTTCAAAAAAAAAAAAAAACAAACAAACAAAAAAAAAAAACGTCACGCACCTCTCCTATTATCTCTTTGACTAAAGGCAAGCGCACTCAGAGGCCCTGTTAAATACTGTGCTGGACTTTACCTTTTCAAATGAGGGAGTGGGGAGGTGTCAGGCCTTTATAGCTTAGAAACCCGCACTCCCTCCTGTTAGGCTCGGACCTGGTGATGTGGCTCTTTTAAAAAACAGCCTACAAAAGGATCGGGAGAGCACTTTTAAATCAACATGTTATTGTCTCCCTCTCTCTCTCTCTTTTTTTTTTTTTGCTCTAGGTGTACCAACATTTGGTAGATATGGTGAAAAAAATTTTAAATATAGTTTTTAAGTTTTTAAATATAGATAGATAGATATTGTTTTTTTCAAGTAAATCTTACCCTGAAGACGTTTTAACAATTTAAAATGAACTCGGGAGGAGTTTTGGAATCTGATCTTAAACGTGATGGTGATGGTGGATGTGGGGGAAATATGGCAGCTCGACTAATCCTTTCTGTGTCGAAAACAAATGAAACATATAAAATACTTACTTCACTTTGAGGTCAAATGATCTCGATCCTTATTTTAGTTTCAGAAGGCCCAGTGAATGATTCCCTGCATCTGCTGTCACTTCACACAGTGAAAATGTTTGTGTATGTTTTTATAATTCATTGTTTTACCACAGGGAAAAATGGGACTAAAAAGACATCCATACAAACCCCTGTTTTAAGACCCCCCCCCCCCCCCCCCCCCCCGTGGACTCTGAACCTTAGATATCTAAGTCATTCTGATGGTATTGATCGAATTGGCTGTTGACACAAACAGCTACGACGCTTTAGCTCTTTTTGTTTCCATAGCCCGGAGACGAGATCTGATGCAAGGCAGTGAGAACAGCATGTTTGAGTGGGTCAGAAGTTGTCTTTTTGTGTTTGTCTGATGGTCGTTTCAAAATCCCGAACAGTAGGCTCTAGCATGTAAGCGAACCTCACAGCTGACAAGCGAAAAGGCCAGAGAGAGAGAAAGAGAGAGCATGAGAGAGTGAGAGAGAGAGAGAAAGAGAGAGAGAGAGAGAGAGAGAGAAAGAGAAAGAGAGAGAGAGAGAAAGAGAGAGAGAGAGTGTGTGTGAGAGAGAGAGAGAGAGAAGCCCTTATGGTTTTTTTTGTTTGTTTTTGTTTGTCTGTCTTGTTTTCCACAGTCTCCTTTGGCCTCGTCTTTCATCAGTCTGAAGAGCCATGCTTTATTTTTTGTTTGTTTGTTTGTTGGTTTGTTTTGTCTTTGCTCAT